>NW_010403149.1:36535-65386 GCF_000710305.1 Buceros rhinoceros silvestris | reverse complement strand
GCCCTGCCCCCCCCCTCAAGAAAAAAAAAAAAGAGGGGGGGGGGGGGGGCGGTGTCAGGTAACAGCTTGACTAACAAAAATTTTAAGATGTGGTTATGAAGCTCCTTCTTGATACCAACCTTCTGTTTAAAATAACAACAACCCTAGCTACAAAGCTAGTCTCAAAGGAACATCTGCAAGAAAGCTCATTTCTCCCCAGCGTGTCATAATTTCTTCAGTAAAATTACATTTAACAATAAATTCTATCACTGTTGCAGCATGGCATGTCCTGGAATGTTTCTGTGCTGTCACTGAAATTAATGAAATGTTAAAATTTTAAAATATGCCAAGCATAGAATAGAACTATGTTTCGTGCCCAGCAGGCTGTTAGTGCAACTGACCCACTGCAAAACCAACTGTTTTTACCATAGTATACAGCTGGGGTATATTTTGTCTGCCACAGGAAGATGATGCTGCAAGTGAAGTAAAGGACTCAGTTCTTATTGGGATGATGACAGAATGCTGGAAATTGTCATTGTATATACCAATACACTTGTTCTATACTATGTGGGTAGGAAGCTAACTATTAAACCACGGAGGAAATATGTTTCTCAAATCACTTGCCATCCTTTCACAGGGGTATCATCTGAACCGAGAATGGATCTTCAGCTTTCTCTGTTTCCTTATGGACAATACATGCATCCCCAGTTGTTCGTGAGCTTAGGAAAATTAAATTTAGACCCTGAAAACTGTATGTTCCTTTAAGCAAAGTCTTTATTCCTTCCTTATTTATTTGTATAATGCATAGGAAATTAGGCCCTAAATGAGTGTTATTGCAATATAAATGAGGTAATAATGACAGTAAGGAAATTACTCTTACAGTGAAGTGGATGGGCAAGCCCTTTGTACTGCAAGTACACAGCAATAGTATCCAGCAATAGTATTCCAGCAAAAAGCCAGGAAAACAAGCTAATGATTTTTTATCATTTCTTCTATTTCTTTTGTGGGCATGCGATAAATTTTAAGCCTCTGCATATAGTTTCCCTGTCAGAGAAAACCAAATTGCATTCTGCCTTCTCCGCAGGAAAGTAATGTGGACTGACCACTACTATAGACAGACCAGTTTCCCTGCCTGTCAGTTCAGCTGTGCCAGGGCAGAATTAAGGCTCTGCTCTGTTCTTGCTCACTTGCAGCATGAAGGTGGCTGGGGTCAAGACCCACATCCTCCACAAACATCTATTCCATGAATTGTGATGGCTATTTAGGGGAAAAAAGCAGCCTGTGAACCACTACTCCTGTATCCGCCCATGCAAAACGATAAAATTTTGGGCCGAGGTTTAAGCACTGATCAAAGTCAGAGGAGCAAGATGAACAGTAACCTTTGTTCAGAAGGGAGATGTTCTGCAGAAATGTCATATGAGCTGTTGACATGAACTTTTGTTTATTTCAATTGGAACAATCCAAAGCAACTCTTTTTTTTTACAGCAAATCTGTAAAGAGTAGTAATGTATTTTCCACCTCCTGCATGCCTTTGGACCACACAGACAGTGTGATACCTGTGCTGAAATCTGAACTAATAAAAAATAGTAATTATTATTATGGTTTCTGAGATAGCTCAGAAAGCTCTCAGTGAATCGTGTTTGCATAAGAGCACAAATCCTTTCCCTGCACAGTGACAGCTTTCCTTAAAAATAAGAATAAAGAATGCAGTGTGTCATTGTTATGAACCCTGCAGACAGCAAGTCTTAGCTGTAACAACGGTGGAATGCAGTCAGTGAAACTAACCACGAATATGATCATCGTAAGCTTATCAAGTCGCATGTAATAAAAAGTCACATGGGGCAGCCAGGAATTGTGAGCTGATACTTTTTACAGTGCATATGTAATTTCCAGCCATAAAGTGTGAACTTATGACACAGCTCTGCTTATCTCAGAATGCTAATATACAGACTTGTTAAAATGGAAAACAAACAAAAAAACCCCTTTGTTTTCCATCAGTTGGTCATTTTTTTACAAACAAAAAAATACGTAATATTTCAGAATCTGGATCAATGATATACTATAAGATACTAAGTATATCAGGCAGAAAAAAAGGCTGCCTTGTTACCATATCTCTGGATGTAATTAAGGCTGTCATGATCTGAATGAGCGTGTCTTGATCAAAGCTAAGCAAAACAACACTAGCTTTTTAAGCATGAAGAGATAGACACTTTATGAAATATAAAATGACATGGGCTAAAAGATATTCTATGAGATGAAAACAGATTTTTTTATGAGGGCTAATATTAACCTATTTCTACAATGAACTAGGTCATTTACTGCAAATATGCAGAAGCTGAAATTCTTGGATTTTTTATAGTTGACATACCAAAATTGATTTGAAAACAAGCAAAATCATCTTCCCAGTCTTCAGAAAACAGAAAAAGATAGATCAAGTACAGATTTTAACAGGCAAGAGAAGGAAAGAGAACTCTAACAATGTATCTGCGTCACTGCAGTATTTCAGGTATTTTTAAGCTTCTCAGTGAAGGCTGATACTGAAGTCTATTACTTGCAACAGACAGACAACACTGGGCTTTGGGTCAAGCTCCTGCAGAACACATGACACTCCAGAAATACTGGGTTGTTGGATGCTTTAACATTTGCCCTTTTTCAGTATCCAGCACGGGTATAACAATATTGCCATAGCTGCATTGCAACACTCCACTAGATGTTCTGGATATCTTCCACATATGAAAATTGTACAAGCAAAGCAAGAGAAAATCTCTCCCTTTCAGTTTAACCTAAAGTAAAATCTTTGATACCCTGACAAAAATGTCTTTATATATCATCAGGTCTGTAAAGCAGGGCCTTTTCTACATCTGTGTATCTGAATTTTGAGCAGTATCCTGATTTAATATCTCTAATGACTGTAGCATAAATTGTTAACAATGTTAAGCACCTTTAAATCTGTCAATACACATTTTTTCTGATTTACTTCTGAGATGGTTGGAGGCTTTCATTTCATTTTAAAAAGTTTCAATGCATGTTTAATTGTTTATTACATCCTAATGGTACAAAGAATTCTTCATCAAAAATATTCCAGTTATGGCATGAAAACTAAGCATAAACCTAACACAGACTATGACCAGTGTAACTATATTTGTTCTTTCAAAATATGTTATTTAACACATTTTATTAGTTTTAATTCCTGGTCTGTTTTTTAAAAATTTTACTTTAGAGTAGAGAGTGCCAGAGTAAGACAGCCAACAAACCAGGCATGTCTTTGATCCAGCACAGGCTCTGGACTGCAGAAAAACACAAACTGCCAAAGATGGATGGACCACATATCTATGCAACAGATCCATGGCCTGGGGAGGGTCAGGAGGGCTTTCTTACCAGGCCCATCCTCATATCTAGGGCAAGTCTTTAAGCCAAGTGCTGGAAGCAGAGTTTGCAGAAATGGAGGGAAATCATTAATTATTCTCATTCCTTGTTGAGGGCCAAATATACATGTTGTTATTGTTCTGATGTAAATGCGTAATACTTACAAACCCTGCTTATACCCCTCAAAATTAATTTATCAAATTAGCCCAGTTTTACTGGGCAGCTCAAAAGACTACTGCACCCTTTGACATCTCCTGCAGATGGTCAGATGGGCTAGCTGACTCTCCTAGGGTCCTGGTGGGCTTGTGCTCTATCTTGCTTTCTTGGGGAGCCAGCTGGTAAGCCTCCACAAATTCCTTGTGAAGAGCAGAGACCTGGCAGCAGTTTCTGCAGAGGGCCGTGTGGACTGCATCACATCAGTCCCCAAAGGCTTTAAACTCTCCCACAATCGGGAGCATCAACTGCTGTGGGCTGCTACCAGACGTAGCTTGTTCCAATGTCTCCCTTCAAGAAAGCTTGTTGCAGTGATTAAAATTAAACAAATGAGTAAGTGGCTGGCTCTCCCTTCAGGAATATTTATCAAAAAGAAAATATGTGACTGGTTCAGACCAAAATAGTATCAGAAGTCTCAGAGTAGGAAGGAAGGGGGTCTTATTTTAGCAATACTGGTTCATCCACACCGAAACAGGATTAAGATTTGACGTATGCTCTTTTATTTGTGCATGATTTATCTACAGAAACAGCTTAATGTGTTGGCGGAACAGCATCCATCAACAGAACTGAAAAAGCCCACAGCAGTGTATCTGCCTCCAGGCATAGCTGGGCAAGCTGTGGATTTGTGCAAAAGAATCAAGCCTGTCAAACAGGCAAAAGAAATTCTATCCTTGGACCCACTAGTAAGCTGACATTATCCATAGTTATTTTTGTTACCGAAAATAAGTTTAGGTAAAGCATGGAAGAGATGAGCGCAGTTCAGCTTTGTGGAAAAGCAAAAATGAGCCAACTGAATTACCATGATCCAAATACCCTAATATCTGTCTTCTTGGCTAGTCACGGTGTACATTTTTATCCAGTCACTAAAACAGTTGCCATTAAAGCACATCTCCTCCTTGAGCTCTCTGAGCATGACACATAACCTGATTTTCTGCCCTGTGAAAAGGATGCAACGGGACAAAGGGTGCATTCAGGGGTTTCAGATGTCAGAATGACAAAATCATTTGCTGGTCCCAAAGGCCAGAACCAGTATTTCTGCTGTAGAGATTTTGTGAGCACTAGCACCTGCTCTCCAGCATGGCAGCTTGGAAAGGAAAACAAGCAGCATCTGAGGAGACACATTTTGCTACACACAATCTCTTTATGACAACTGTACTACAGCAGTTTGATGTGTCCCTTTGTCCTTGTTAAGTAAGAGACTTAAAAATGTTTTCAGTGCAATACTATGATTGGTAAGGCATTTTTGCTCGGTTCCTCTCTGGAGGTTGACCTCCCACCAACTGGGAGCTTGACCATTTAACCCGCATGACACCTGGACCAGCAGGATTCTTCATCTTGCAAATACAATTCATAGCTGCAAGTGTCACACTGCATTGTAATGAAGTTAGGTGCATTCAGATGGTTTTTCCAGTGGTATTGTCATTGATCTTCTCCTAATTTTTTGAGAACGTAGTAAAACTCCACACACAAAATTCTTCATTCTAAAACTGGTGAAATGAAGATGATTAAAGCAATTAAGCTTATGATGTAAAGAATTTGGTTCTCTAATTACAGCTGGATAAAATAATCATTGTAGTAATTTTAGCTGTGAGATCATACAAGTCTCTCTACTTTCTCCCTTCAGTCCTTGTAGATGAATTCATGTTGCAGGAGCTCACACAACGATGGTTTCTAAGAATCTGGTTCTAATGACAGTCTTTGCACTTGTTCCTCTTAATTCCTTTGAGCCAGCAGTATATCCTTTGCCTCCCTTACTATTATTTCAGTCACATCTTCAATGCCAAGGCTTGGTTTTGGAAAAGCAATTTCTTTTTCAAGCCTAACTTCTACAAGCTGAGTTTTTCCACTCCGAAGCTGCACACAGCTGCTACCTCAAGAGCATTACAAGTGTATTACCACCGGCTCTAAAAGGGTCACCTGTGTACAAAAGACAGTTCCATTTGGCTGACTACTAAAAAGCCTCTCAATTAGCAGAAGCGCAAAAAAAATCGTATTAATATTAGCAAAGACTGGTGATTCTTGTGTTGCACCACTTCTAAGTAAAATCGCTGGCTGCTTGCTGCATAACAATTATAAGATTCATTTGTCTGAAATGCCTGCACTAGAAAAAATAAAGATCAAAGGTTCTGGAAAAGGCCAAATACTATGCAGGTAGTCCAGACATCAGCATGATAGAATGAAAACATATGAGAAAAACTGTTGAGCCATGTCCAACTGCACCACTGTTTCAGCTCTCTTTACTGCTCTTGTTCTCCTACATATCAAACAACTCTGTAAAAACAGACTATTTTTCACAGGATTGTAAACTTATAAGCTTTCTGTTAAAAACAAAATAAGCTTGAAAAATAGAAAACAACATAAAGTAACTATGATCTTCAAGCACAGTCTTCATTTTCCTAAAAAAAAAGATTAATCAGAAGAAAAGGACTTCTGTAAAGACCATGTCAAAATTACTACTTACCAAACTGAGAAATGAATCCCCTGTATTACTTCACATTTGCGGTGGTGGCTTCAGCAATATAACCTTTTTTTTTTTCATTATTATCTTTCTAAAGAAGAGTGCAGTTCTGTGTCTACATTGCTATACTTTACTACTACAATTTCAGAGCAACTGAATATACAAGTACTGATTTACGAGTCTGGACTTTTAGTAACGTCTGTCAACATTTCAAATACTGAATAAGCCAGAGAAAGACTGGCCAATACTACCTGAAAGGTAAATAATCTCCTTTGTATCCCCTTTGAAGGCCTGATTATCTTTAATGGAACATGGATTTTCTGTCTTCTTTGTAAACAATGTCAGAGATAGAATTAGAATGTTTTAAGTAATCATGAGACTATACTCTCAAAAGCATATATGTATTTAAAAATCATGAGATAAAACACAAGCATAAATTTATATCTGTATCTAATTTCTCCCTGTGCACTCATAAATATATAGCATATGTATGTATGCATGGTGTATATATGTTTGTGTGTGTGTATGTGTGTGTATATATATGTATATACACACATACACCTATCTCTTGAAGACATGCTTGGTGAGAAAGGTTAAAATCATTGCATCTCTCAGGCATGGGAAAAAGTTTGACAGTACAATAAAAAAAAATCTGGGAACGTGAGTTATACAGGGAACACCATGAACTGAGAGGTACATTAAATGATGCCTCTGTTCAAAGTTCATTGAAATGGCATACATGGCAGCTCACTCTGTCCGTCATGCAAAACCAGTACTTACACAGTATGCTCGCAGTTATTTCCAACTACAAATTAAGTCTCAGGATTTATTGAGACTCTTCCCTCCAATGCAATTCATTCCAAACTCTCAGAGGCATATTATGATATGGATATTTTAGTATATGCTATTAAAATCCAGATTTGTTTCTCCTTCCCAAGTACAAGCAGTGAATCTATAAATGCCTTTCCTATTTATGAAAATACTGGGAAGTCAGTCCGTGTAAACGTTTGCTGAAATTAAAAGTGATAGTTCCAGAAACTGAATCTCAGAAGTGCTGGTTAGTATCCTCAGTTTTTCTGACTATTTTTTCAAAATTTCAGGCTTCCCAACAGGCTCTTGGTTAAACCATCTGTTAGTTCCCTGACTCAACAGGTAGATGTCTAAAGAACAGTGTAAATAGAACAAGTGTTCTTATCCACATAATTTCAGCATTTGGGGAGGAGATGTTGCAGACGATTATATGAATGCACGGATATCTTGCACTCAGGTCCCAAATGCTCAGACTACCAACACAGCCTGTTTCATGAGAGCCTGAAAAATATTTAAATTGAGAAATTTGTCAAAAATGGGTTTGTTATGAAAAATGTAACTGCAAACATACATTCATTTATTAGCTATTTGTCTTACAAGGTTTTGTGTTACTTGCAGAATGATGGTCAACATTAAGAGATCAAAGTTTGCCTCCAGAGATACTGATTCCTGAGAATTTTATTGAGTAGTTTATGTTCATTGCTATAAAGAATATTTTACTCTAACTCTCCATGCAGTCATTTTGAGTTACACTTTCCAGAATAAGAAGCACATATGCTACAACTTTTATAGCAACACATTAGTTCTGCAGTTGCAGAATCCCATAACAAATTTGTAAAAGGGAAGAATAATATCCTGAGGCTACCATGGAGGGCACAATGTAGAAATCCATCATCATTTTCATTAACTGGATGGTTCATCCGCACTCTTCAAAGTGGAATAGAATGTGAGAAGTCACTGTGATTATACTAAGTATTGGAATTGGCAAGCAGTCTTAAAACGTGGAATAGTGTTAATTAGTATAGGAAAACAACTGAAAGAAAATCCACTTTCTATTAATAATTAAGCAGAATATGTATGTTGTGACAAATGCTTCATATGCAACCTACTCATCAATGACAAATTTACTGGGGTATAAATTGTCAGGAGACTACTTTCTTAACTTGAATCATATCTGGTGTCAGAAGGCCTCTTCAAAGATGAAGGGTTTAAAGATATCTCCTCTTTCTTGTGTCCCTGCTGCATGTTCACCACTGTAATTAGACACAGAGTTTTAGGGAAATGCTCAGTATGAGTGCAATTAAAATTTTATCCTTGATTTTGTGCTTGAATATGAGTGGACACAAACCAAATTATCTTTCAGAGGCTTGCTCTTAGACTGCAGTGAATTTTTAGTACGTTTGACAATAACTCCTAAAGCCAAAGCCAGTGAATTGTCTTTATACAGAGTAGTGGGAAAAAGAGAGTGTCTTTTAACTCATGGAAAAAGCCTGAAAGCCAACGCTCTTCAATTCCTTCAACAGAAAAGATTACGTGATTGACCTGAAATACCCTAGGAAAACGAGAAAAAGGGAAAAGCAGAAAAGAAAAACAAGAAAATGAAGGGCTCAGTATCGGATTACAGATTTGAAAGTCTTCATCTCCACAACGAAAGAAAAGACTGTAAGTCTTTAAAGCATTTTCAAGTAATTTTGAGAAGTGCTTCTGCAGTTTTATAACTGATGACACAGGTGAGAGAAACAACTTGAAAGACAACTTTGGAATCATGTGGGCAGCTGTCGTGGAAAGCTCCTCTGCACAGCACAGCACAATTTTATCTCCTCAGCAAAACTCATAAACAAAGTTCCAAACATGTATCTGTGAGCATTTTCCCTTCAGTAATAGAAGAATTACCATCAAATCAGAAAATGTGTTCACCGAACTCCAGTAACGCATCTCCGCTGGTATCAGACAGGGCCTTAATCTGGTTTATAATTGACATCATCTGACGAAATTCAAAAATATTTCCTTGAATAGCTCTTAAGAATATTTCATTAAGAGGAATCACTTGTTACATGTCTGTCTCATTAAGGATCTGCCACTTCACAGCTTAAGCACAGACTGTGTAACATAAAAACTGTTTCTGTCCCTGTAAGGTGTTCCAGTTTTTCATTTAATTTATTCAGATATTTTCCCTATTTTCTGTCATGTACCACAGGAACAGAAGTTCCAAATCCCTCATCTGTTTCTTCACGTATTTTTTTATAGTTTCCTTTCAAGGATAAAAAATACAACATTTTCACTGCCAGTGTAACTGTTTGGACTACATGTCCCTACTGTCCATTTTTTCCTCCATCAGCAATGTGTTATCTTCAACAAAAGTGTTGTAAATCACTGGAACAGGCTGCCCAGGGAACAGGTGGAGTCACCATCCCTGGAGGTATTTAAAGTATGTAGACGTGGTGTTTAGGGACATGGCTTAGTGGTGACCTGGCAGTGCTGGGTTCATAGTTGGACTTAATGATCTTAAAGGTCTCTTCAAACCAAAACGATTCTATGATTTTATGGTCTGAGGAACATAAAAAATGTTAGAGCTTCAGCGTAACATTTAAATTCATTTTGTATTTTTACCCACAATCCCCCCGCTTGGCAATCTGAAATGAAGGATGGTAGAGACCTCTTCTTGTACACAGACCAGTATATGCAAGTAAAGGATGTACTGTTGCTTGGTGTTGTCAGTAACCCCAGTGAATGCTCTATGACTAAACAGAAGATCTAATGTTTTCTCCTAAGAGCCCTGTGTTAGACACAACACGATTTTCATCTTAGAAAACTGCATCAAGGATTTCTAGAAGTTGCACCGTCTATGATAAACAATAGGTACTGATCTAAGATCTGCCATTCAGGTAGGATTGATGAGTGATCATTTTACAAGCTTGTGTAATAACCTACAGAGAGATTAAGTACCTTTTCATTAACAACAAATCCAATTGCAACAGTCACTCTGAAAGGAAATATGTCAATACGGCAGTAGATTTAAGAGACAGGCCATAAAGCTTCTAATCCTTACATTGGTATCTGCAGGAAAGCATAACTCATAAAGTAATATTGAAATAAAGTAGTTTTCTTTATGATTAGTATGTAAAATGCACTATATATAGTGCACACTTTTTTGCAGAAAGAGAAAAAACACATGAAATGTGATAAAATTAAAGAAAAAATAAATACTGCAAATATGCGTAGCTTGATTTAACAGATCTCATACCATACGAGATTACAATTTAACAGTCTTGCTTTACTGACATTCTGATTTTTGCATAAAATCAGGATTTGATTGTGAACACTTAGACATGCTTTGCTTGCAGGTTGCTTGAGGAAACAAGAGATGCCAAGTCACCTGACTGTTGAAAATGGTTTTGTGCCGATTAAAAAGTAAAGGAGGAGAGGTTAAGGATGAATGTAATTGGAAGCCTCATCTATCAGAATATTTAAAAGAATATGTGCACCTAGAATTATTATGTAATAAAAATGTAGCACGACTAATGTGTTAAAAAGGCACATGGAAAGTAACACATTAGGGGAAAAAAAATATCCTAAATGTCAACATTTAGAATACATCTAACCCATCCAGGGATATCTTTAGACAGCAGATTAATTAAAAATCTCACCAACAACCACACCAGAACAAAGGGTTATACCATGGTAGTCCTAAAACTGTCAGTGAAAGTCCCTCCCCTCCATATATCTAACTCACTGGAAATCGTTAGGCAAATAGTTAACAAACGAGTTAACAAACTTGCAAGTCGCTTTTGGCAGAGAAGAGTGTTTGAATTCATTCAGAGAAAGCCTCACATACACACCCAGACCTCTAAAACTGACTCAGGCTACAGTGTCATGGGAACCGGGTCTCATCCGAGCGTAAGTGAAAAGGTGGTGACCGATGGAGCCTTCCATGCCGCAGCTGGCTTCAAATCAAACAGGGCCACTATAGAAAGAGACACCTTTAACCAACAATCACGGAGCTGTTACAAAATGCAGCATTCACAGGAAGACATCAATCTGCACTTTATGCCAAGACAGTACAATGTACTTCTTGAGTGCCTCTGTAATGGGACAGAGAAAACATTGAAAACACAGAAATATGTGCTCCATCCACTCCTCCTCATCCTTCCCTTTCACAGTCACTAAAGAAACTTAGTGGTTCATAAGGAATAGGATAAAGTAGAGTTTGCACTGAAAAGCCTGCAGCCAGGATGCAAGAGCATAAGGGGGGATGCCTCAAACCAGCAGAAACCACCTGAACTCAGGCCATCACCAACAAATGAATCAGGGGAAAGCAAAGTTTGCTATGGATAGGAGTCAGGCTGCCATGAATAGAGTCTTCAAACTGGCTAATGCTTTCAGATAATGCATAAAGTTGCCATATCTCACATACTCATTTTACCACTAAACTAGCAAATTATAGTGCTCACAATGTACATTTGTGAAATATCAATAGTCTGGGGTTGAATAAAAACAGCTTTTCAGGCCTTAAAAAAGCAGCCATTTGGCTCCTTTGTGGTGTAATGCTCCCATGCACTCCTACACCACTGGGCTTTAGAGAGAGGTGCAGCTTGGAGACACCATGAATATAAATGCAGAACAAGATTTCATGGTGCAGAAAAGAAATTCCATGTCCATATGATTGTCCATCAAGCTTTTACTGTATCCGAAACTGCAGGCAGTTTCTTCTTTGAACAGAAGCAATTATTTAGCTCTATATAAAAAGTAAAATAAGCTTTTTTTTTACTGAAAAGTGATTGAACACAGCAAATTAAAAACTGCTCCTGAACTACCAGTTTCAAGCAATGTTTGAAATTGTAACAGGCACATGAGAAAAGATTTACTAATTGCAAAGCACAGATGATTCCTGTTTTCTTAGGCCTGTAGATACCACCAGCTTCAGCATAATGATACTAACTTCCCTTCAGCTGTACGGTTCTCCACTTAAAACAGGAAGTTTGCCTTCAGCTTTTCTTCACTATCACTGCAAATTCAGTACGTCATTGACTTTAATAACATGAATGTGTTACACCAGCCCATTCAGTGCAATCAGTGCACAAGACAATATTCTAAGAGCATATTCTGCACAGTAGTAACTAGCAGATAACGGATGTTTAAAAAGCCTTACATCCTATATGGACTACCTAACCGCCACTACCCAATGACACTTAGATATGCTACAAGAAGGCAACATATATCCAGTTCACCCATGGACAATGCAACCCTAGATCTAGGTAAGCACAGTTTAATGACTGCACTATTTAATGCCCTTAAACCAATCTTTCAGAGTTGCTAAGCACTTGCTCAGTGGTAATGGAAGGGTACATCAAATTTATTTACGTTTCCTCAAACAACTTCTGGATTTGCAATGCATAAATCTAGATCATTACGCAGTATTTTATTTTCTACTTATTATACAAGAACCACTAGAGCAACACACTTTCATTTTTTTTCTGTGAAATAACTTGTTCTTATGTGGTTTTGTAGTACTTCAGTATAAAGTTAAATTGACTAATAGGATTTCCCGTACTAAATTGCACCATTTATATGTCAAGTTCAATGTCTTGCCTCCAGCAACAGGCGGTATTCAGTTATTTAGAAGGAAAGTAGGAAACAAATACCGCTTCTCAGCAATTGCTTTAGTTTTGTCCACAAGGAAAGTGTTTCCTGCTTCCTGAAGCAGTTATTTTATTCCCAGAGATCTGTAAATCTGTTTGTGCCAAACTTCATTCCAGTCAAGTGTGTCACAGCCTTGCTAGCATAAACCCAAGGAACACTTCCAGAAGCCATCCAGACCCATATTTCGAAAGATGTGACTGCCAGCATCTTCTGACCCAACATGAGGATCAATATGCTTCATTTTCTCTTCACCAAAAAGTCTTGTCTAGCCCTCTCCCTTCTCCTCCTTCTCCTGATCCTACCTGCTCTCTTTTCCAAGCACTGTGTTGGTTAAAACTGACCACTGGTTCCAGCCCCAGTAAAATTAATAAATAAACAAACAAACCGTTTTCTCACCACAAGCGCACCTTTTTCAGCTTTGCAGTGCAGGTGCGGGTTATAAAGGACCCTGCTTCCATCTCCAGCAAATAAGGCTAGGAAAAATCATCGTCTTTGTCTCCAGTGTCCTCAAAGAACTTGGAAATAAGAGAACAGGATGAAAGGTAAGTGTCCAAGGACACAGAAAAGTTATCAAAAGTAAATGAGTCATATATAATCACTTTCACAAACTGACTGGCATTAACTAAGCATTTTTTCCATGTTACCGTTTCTATTATTCCGCTCTAGGGCTGAGAGCCAGAAACATTCTGCTAATTCATATCACATGTTGCTTACTGCTAGTTTATCTTGTTTGTTCTTGTATCAATTAGTTTGCTTTCTTTTCCCAAAGTTGACATCTTAACTTTCAATATACACAGCAAAAATTTTGGACTTTTCTTTCCCACCAGCCCAGGACAAGGTCCTCCGTTCTTCTTTATGTAGATGTGAGTCAGTGGTTTTAGTAGTTCCTCTCCAGACTCCTTTTGGCCTAAATGCACTTTCCTGGTGCAAATGACTTAAGAGAACTGTGAGTAACTGTTCTACCTGGGACTTACAATAACCACATTGGATATTTACTCTTCTCACCTCACTCAATACACTCATACACCAGAACTTTCAGCACGTGACATTGGCAGCTCAAAGACATTTTGTAATCTATGTGGTTTCCTTATTACCATCCCAAGTATTATTATTTTCATTTAGGAGTATAAACACAAAATGCCTATTAATTTAAAAGTTATTTTTGCCTTTTGTAAAACTAAACAGCAGCTCCAGTTCTTAAAATTAACTCTCACAATTTATTCAGCGTAGATCAATTAATTCTTGTTGTTTTGCAGATCTCAATTGTTCCTCTACCTTATAAGTCACTGCCTGTCTCTTTTTCCTTGCTGAGGAGCACTAAAATGCAGCTATATATGTCAACATTAATTACACCAGGCCTGTAATTGATGGAGCTTTAGGCATTTTAAAAATTTGTTTCCCAGGCCTTCACAGAACTAGTGATACACCTTCAACTGACAGAAAGAAATGCAGTAAAGCTTCCTTTCTTCCTTCTCATGCACTGCATGCTAAGTCACAGTTATCTACAAATTCAGTAACATTAATCACGGCCTCATTCCATTTACTCATATTCATATGTTATAAAATAGACTCTTGGTATCAAACTCTTTCTGGAGCTGTTGCATTCTGCTGGCAGCTGTATTACAATTCTTAATGAAAAGAAAGAAAGAAAGGGTGCTGGTCTTCCATGACCTCAAAACTGGATTGAAAGTAGTGGCAGGAGAGGTATACAAATGAATTTTACATAAAGTACAAACATTTTTAAAAAAGAACTCTTTTAATAAACAAACTAAATGTAAAGAAAGCAGCAGATTAACAGGAGATAAAAAGAAATGTTAAATATTTTAGCTTAAAGAAATGATGAAATTTAGGCATCTGTAGATATTTTTATACAGATAGAATCTTTATAATCTTACTCATATATAGAATATATATATATAAAAATACAGAGAGAGACTCTAACCAATAATCCATTAAATCCCTTAATGTATGACATTAAAAGTTATCAATGGGGAAAAAACATTAAATTCGAACATGTTACTTCACTCTACCTATGATATTTACTCTACATTGTAGAGTTTCTTATCATTCTAAAATCAAGAATACAAAATGTATCATTAACCTCAGTATTACATAAAGAAGACTCTTGATATTAATCTTTCCATGGATAAGCTACAGAATTTTACAAGTCTGATGGATTTTTATTTATGTTGTTTTCCATGGAATTCAAAGAAACCCAAAACTTCTGAATAAAAACCTTGTGCTTTATATTTAGACTGAAATATGTTTTCATATTTCAAACAGTCTGAAAAAATGAAGAAGAGCATACTATTCAGAGAACCCTGTTTAAAATTTACTGACATTTTTTAAGTCTAACAAAGCTAACAGAAATAGGGTCATGTTAGCAGATCCCTGTAAAACTAGGAACGATGATTAATTCAGTTACACTCCTAAGCTTAAAAATATTATTAGGAATCATGATGTACCTCTTCAAATCACATCTTTATGTTATAATGCAAACCAAAAAGACTGTGATTTCTACACGGATAGACACTGAAATTATGGAAATGTGTGTGTTTGTTTGTTTTCTAAAATAAACTCTGTGGTATCACACTGGCACTGCAGGTATTTTGGTTGTATTAAATATCTTCCAAAACCCAGCAAGAATGAAAATCTTCATTAGTGTAAAAAAAAAAAAAAAAAGAAAAAAATTCATCCAGAAACCATTAATTCACAGTGAAATGGCTTAGAGAGTTCATAGGATCCCCAAGGTCTTTCTATGCTGTTGGTTAATCAAAACTTCAGCAAATACAGTAAATCAAAAGACTTATTTCAATAGATCTCTTCTCTCACTACCCTTATCTCTGTATCTTTACCAATGTCTTAAATGTTTTGGATATGTGAGATACACATGGGTATATTACTTATGCTATCATTCTATCTAGCAGCCCTAATTATGGACTGTTTGATGTTATACAAAGACAGAAAATAAATGAACCCTGCCTTCAATCAGATTAAAATGGAAATTTAAAGCAAGAGAAAACGAAGGAAGACAAAGGCTGAATTTCTGAAACTGTCATAGCACACCAACAACTGACCTGTTTTGAAGGCTGGTTTTTATACAGATATTACAAAAAAGTTAGAGTTTCAGAGAGGACTTAAAAAGGGTTATGCAAGTTCATTCTATAAAAAAGTATCTGCATGTTTAATAAGTGGTGATGAAGGCTGAGACAGCTCCGTAGCAGTTTCTGCTGCAGAGTGAAGAACGAGAGCCCCAGCTATGACCTCTACTTGAAACAGGTAAATTCAGATTTGATATGTAACAGGGACTGATGCAAAAAAAAAAAAAAAAAAAGAGGCATAAATAGAAAAAAAAAAGAGGAAAAGGATATAACAGGTAAATTCAGATTTGATATGTAACAGGGACTGATAAAAAAAAAAAAAAAAAAGAGGCATCAATAGAGAAACAAAGTAAGCAAAGGATATGCCCAACACTTCAAATCAAGGCCAAATGAAGTAGTAGAAGTAAAATAACACATAACCAAGGTGCTGTCTATGAAGTTTCTATGAAAACTGGGGTGGAAGATGTCAAGAGATTATGTGAGAGATAGAGAGGGACAATGAGAAAAGAGAGTGTGTGCTAAAGTCAGAGTAAATATGGGGAGGAACTGTGATACTATTTCAGAAGGTAAAGAAAATTCAGAGGCAGCCTTATTCAGAAAGGGAAAAGATAATCGGAGAGAAATGCTCTGAACCACAGAAATGGAAGAGAAGCCTAACGTGTAAAACAAGATAAAGCCCAACACACACAATGCAAGATATCAAATGCCTTAATTTTTTTAAGTGTTTGAATATATTCAGACTCTAAATCCTAAATTGTCATAGCCAAAACAGCCTCCCCCAAAATAAAAAGAATTGGATATTATGGGAGCAAAGGGAAGGATAGGGCACATGAACTGATAAACAGAAAGTCTTTACATCTTTCATAACATTTAGTCAATATTCCCACGCTGTTCATGTGTTTCATTTACACTTGTAAATGTGTACAAACTAACAGGTATGGAGCAGCTGTAAGTGACTAAATTGGTAAATCCACATCAATAAGTATGACCTGAAGTGAATCCATAAGTGAAATTGATCCTTTGCATCAATATTTTTAGTCTGGATGAGGGTAGAATGATTTTGTAGAAAACAGCAATTGCTGCCAGCTCAGTACACTAAAGTATTCAAATATTCCCTCTTCTCTCAATCCAAGTAGTGTTAAAAAATGTCAACAGTTGCAAACTCAACTTCAAAATATGACAAGGTCCATGTTAGACAATTCTGCATCTAATGTGCTTCTGTGGATCTCAGAAGATGCTTAAAAATCTTAAATAATCAATTTTGAAAAGCAAACCAATGGAGGAATTAGAGGAGATGACATAATTGATTATAATGGCAATTATTCTGTCACCTGTTAAAAGTGACTAAGGTTGGCACTGCAGAGAGCTATGGTCTTTTTGTCATCTTTCTATCATATGCAGTCATTTAGAAACAAAAGTAACATTCATTTCAATAAAAGCAGGTCTCTGAGTTTTAAGGCTGTATATTTATCCACAAAGCAGGAAAACTAATGTAAGAAAACTGTTAAAAATGCACAGAAATTAAGAAAATACTTTCATCCCCTCCTAGATATGTGAAATGGTGAGTTTAGAGTTAGAAGTAACAGAACCTTACAGACATCTTTAAAAATGGGTTATCAGAGAAACATAAACCACAGCCAAATCTCTTGAACGGCTCTATCTCTTTTACACAATTTTAGAGTTAGAGAACACTTTCATAAAAGGAGATTAAAACTAGAATGGTCAGGAGACAAAAGAAGAAAGTACAACAGCAGCCAGGTGTCATAAAAACTACTGTGCACTGGTAGCAGTAATGCAAAATTAGAGAGAACAATCCAAATAAGCCACAATCATTCAAAGCCATTATAAGGAATTTTAGCTCTGGTTTCAGTGCATGCGTATCTCTTATCACCAAGTGGGACAACACAGGCTACATGGATGACATGTTTGGGTTTTGGCAGCTAAAAGAGCACTTCACATAATATCTTTCAGAGAAGTCCTTGATAAAAATTATCATTGATATACTCAATAACCAGCATGAATTGCTTAACAATGAAGAGGTATGACCTAAGGCCATACTACCAATGGTTAATTATCATAGAATCATAGAATACCAAGTTGGAAAGAACCTGAAGAATCATCTGGTCCAAACTTTCTGGGGAAAAACACGATCAAGATAGGATGGTCTAGCACACTGTCCAGCTGAACCTTAAAAGTGTCCATTGTTGGGAACTCTACTACATTTCTGGGGAGATTATTCCAATGGCTAAGAATGAGTGATGCACTTCACTGTAAGAAAGAAGTAACAATATGTTTATTGATATAAAACAGCGATTTAACAGAGTTTGACAGTAAATGAAACAGTGATTTAACAAGATTCGATGGCAAGGTTCACTCGATTATTTAACACATAGAGGACAGGATCAAACAAAACTGTCAGAAAGACTCTTCCATTGAGTCATGAGATTCATAAGGGACCCCTTTTCTTCCTAAACTCCTTCTCAGGGAGGAGTCTCAGTGTGGCTGGATCCAATCCTAGCCCCAGAAGCCCAATCGATGGTTTATGTCTCAAGGGTTATGTATGTGCAATCATCCCTTTATATCACTTAGCTAAGATTTCATGTTTAAAAGTTTATCATTCCTTTAATCACTTACCGAGAATCTGTTGTGGCAAGGAATGTCTCAACCTTGAGGGGTCTCAACCTTTTGAAAGGCATTTCTACTCAGGGGGAGATCCAGACATGCATCCCACTATTGTGCAGGAAAGCTCAATGAGATCTGAACTGTCTACCATTCATGAAGTAAGATAACAGATTTACAGTCATATTTACATACTGACTACAGAAGTGATTTTTTTCTCAAATTTGGGTTGGTTCAGGCACTGGCCAGCACCATTGTTAGGTGGCTGAGTTGTTCACAATAGCCCTTGGCTCTTGTATTATTATCTGTCTTCCCTGAATCCACTTTGAGCTGTATGCAGCCATCACGACCAGGCACATACATTACGACCACCACAGAATACCACCTCAGTGGCCTTCCAATGAACGAGTTCCTATTTGTCGGTCTCATTGTCATTGTCCAAGGTGTGGTGTAAAAGGTGATGAGCAAAGGGGGATAATCACTTCCCCTGGCTGTGCTCCTGCTCATGCAGCCAAAGATACTGTTGGCCTTCTTTGCTGCTGAGTCATGTTTTGCCTAATGAAACTTGAGGACCACCAGAGCCATTATCACCGAGATGCTGCCCATCTATACAGCTCCTGGCTTCTCTCGCTGCAGTCTGTAACACTCCTCAGTCCTTAGTTTAGAAGTTGTATGCAAGATTTGCTTTTTGCTTTCTCCAGTCATTATGATCTTCCAAAATGTATTAGGGTAGCCCTGCTGTGACATCAGCCTGTACTGTCAGCGTTCTTAGATTCAGCCTGTTTGGTCCAGCGGACTATTAAGGTTTTACCTTATATAAATATCCCCTGACTTTATCATCCACTGCTGGATTTCTCCTGGGGTTTGGCCTCTTAGGCACAAGGAACTGAGAGACCTTGCTGGTGAAGACAAAGTCCAAGAGTACCTCACATCCATCTATAACTACTGCTACTAAATTCAGCAGTGGTCATGCATTATCTTCATTTCTTCTTCAACTGTTCCTTAAGTAGTAACAGCTTATCTTTGAACTCCCTCGCAAGCATCAGCTCTAGAGGAGCTCTGGCTTTCCTAATACCAAATGTATTTCTGAATTCATCCTTCATTTTTATTCTTGCATCTACCATTTGTATGCTTTGTTTTTTCTGTGGAGCTTCCCCATTAATTTTCTGTTTCCCCAAGCTTCTCTACTGATATCTCTGCTTGTTTTCCTGACTGTTGGTATGCACAGTCTCATACTTGAAAGACATTGTCCTTGAGGACCAGGTCTACTAGGCCCTTCTGCGCTGCTCATGTGGGCTTCCCCAATAAAAGTCCCAAGACAAGATTAGGCTAAGCCTGCTCCTCTGAGGTGTAGCATCTGCATTCTATTCTCCTTCCCTTTGGGAGTTGATACTCCACTATTTCATGGTGACGACAGCCAAGGCTGATGCTGGTTTTCACATCCATGCCCAGCTCTTCCTTCTTTAAGAGCAACAGATGCAGATGAGCATCACTGTTTTTGGCCAATCTGACGACTGTGCTATAAAGACCTGTGCTGCAAGCTCTGTGCCAAACCCCTCCAAAAAATTCCAGGACTGTTGTGGTCCCCTTCCAGTGAATGTCAGGGTAATTAAAGTCTGCAAGGGGGCTCCCATAGAGAAGCTTAACAAATCTAAGCAACTCCTTCACACTGACTACTGCCCTCTCCTAGTCTTTCCAGCCTGTCTCTCCTGATCATCCTATCCCAACTAACCACAGCACCTCAATCATGTGAGCTGTTCCAATAGTTGTTATTCAGTTGTTATTCCATCAAAATGGAATGAAGAGTGACATGGAGCTCCCGCTCCTCCTGTCTGTGCCCCAAACTGGGAGCATCAGTGTATGTCTGTCATGCAGCTCCTTGGCTGTGGCATCAGTGATGAGAGTAGACATGCAGTGAAGAAACCTGCTACCAAGTGCCCAGGACGTTACGTGTGCAAAGGCTTTGCTTCATGGCAGAGATATGTTGGAGTGGATGGCAGGTGGACATGTAAAGAAACGAGATTCTCACAAAGAGAGCAAACCCTGCTCTCCCCAAGGCCAGAGAGAAACATTAAATGTCTCCACAGGAGAAGTTCCTTCTTTTATCTACAAATGTTCTACATCAAGTAATAGACATTTATGCTTCTAGATTGACAAAAAATAAAGCAAATAACCTATTTGCTGAAGCTAAAAGACCATCCCAAATGTTTTAATTGCTTAGTATTTGCAGCCAGGCAGACGCAAAAGCAAAACTTCTCATTAAATCACCAAGATGTTAGCAGGGCTTTTATTTATTCTCCTAATATCTAGAAACAAACAAACCAAAAAAACCCCAAAACTAAAACCAACAAAACAAAAAGACCTCGTGTTGTGAACATTACTCATTCACACCACGCAGTAGACGAGTGTGTCCATTTCTCTCCAACCAAAAAAGAAAACACTATCATTTTGAAAACAAGCCATTTTAGACCAGCTAAAACCTGCAAACTCTGCCAGTAGCTAGTAAGTTTCTGAGCTTCTATATCATCAAATTGCCAAACAAATAATGTTCACTGTATATAACCCAGATTATGTCATACTGGCTCCTTCTGGAATTAAAACCACTTTCAATTACCCATCTAGCTACCATCAGAAAGACACTTAGAACTGCAGGGGACTAAGGCATTTCTCAGAGCCAAATCGAGTGCCCATACATACCAACAATTCTTTACACCAAAATTTAAAATAAATAAGAAAAAAATTAATAATTACTTGGGTCATTAAAAAAAGGAAGTTGTGAGAGAACAGAAGTTCTTTTAAACATTAAGGGCAAAAGAAAATGAATGCAATTTGTTAACCTCAAAGTAAGTGTGTAGGTCTCTCTGAAGTAATGCCCCCTATTTATTTCCACGGAAACTACAACAGATAGAAAGATCCCAATCATACTGCTTGATAGAGCAAAGTCTCGGCTACAACAGATCATTTTTTGCCAGTCTCCACCATTGGCTGTGCATTTTCACCAGCAATGAGCAAGACCCTGCCCAACGCGCTGGTAAAAACCTGCACTGGCACAGGCGACCCACCATCACTGTTGCCACTGCTGGAACGCGCCACCCACCACCGCACTGTGCTGGCACCCACTGGCTGGGATCTCCAAACGTTCAGCAGCGTCGATGAATGTCAGTGGGTGCAATTTTTTCCGCGTGGAGGAATTCACCTACACACCTTTGCTTTACAGGCACTGCAGGTCAGACCCCATTTTGTCAGACGGCCCCTCTGCTGCCATCTGTCACTCGGCAACAAAATTTAAGAGGATGTTGGCAGGAAGGGTCAGCCTCTACTGCCACAGCGCCAGCAGCCACCTCTGACATCATGGGCCCACATAATAAAATATGAGGCATTATTTTTGGAGCAGCCCTTGTATTTGTACCACACAAGATGTTGGATTTGGGTGGGGGTTTTTTTCCCTCTTTCATTGTTGTTGGCTATCCTTGGACATTTTCTATTAATTATATTGTTTACAGGATGGTTATTTCAACAATGCTCATATAAATGGGAACTAAAAGAGTGTCGTCTGTATAGAATTCTGAACAATTTACAAAGAAGATATAAACTAAGAATTGTGCTATAAATGCAACAAACAGTAAATATCTGTGGGAAGAATTTTATCTGTTTAGAAATCCTTTTAAACATAAAGAAATGAATTAACACCAAAAAAAAAATATGAAGAAATAAATTGTTTACTTCGGTTATTTTTTTTTGAGAGAGAGAGAACCTACACTACAGAAATACTGCTCTTTCCACAAAACACATCAGAATAGGTTTTTGTTAAATGTGAATCATATCTCCTTTTTATTTTCCTGTTTGGTCCTTTCTATTTCTATTATTCTGTGAAATTCACATGTGATTGTGTAAAAATATTGTCATTTCCGTATCACTTATCTAATACCTGAAAGAATGAAACTCTATTAAAAATTAGATCTTGCATCCCTCCTCTAAGTGATTAAGCATCAATCCCAGTTCTTCCTCATTAGTTTGTTGTTGAAGCACGTAAGACAAAAAGGTTCAGGGGTATATTTTCAACAAGAATAAAGATGTAAGGAATTAGATTTATAATGAAAAACTTACAAAATATACACTGTCTCAAGAATGGCAGCACTGCAGAAAAGTCCTAGTGTCTTGCAGATGTGACTGTGCCCACTGACTGGGCACCCTAAGATATCTATTGCATCCACTTACTGTCAGTCCATCTTCCTTTTATTCACATCATTAGTTCTACTATTTTACAAGGAACAGGGCCAATTTAATGTTCTGCAAAAAAAAGTCAACAATTCCAAAGTCTGTAAAATCTCCCTTAGATCATTTGAAGACAAAAAAGAGATCTCCAGGCATCCAAAATTGCAGAGCATAAGCATAGAATCCAATGGTACAATTGAATTTTTTCCTCAGTTTTGAACTGATGTCACCATTTGAGAAGACAGCATCATTAACAGGAACTGTACCAAGCATAAATTGTTGCATTTAAATATCTGTAAACTGCCAGATTCTTTGGCAATGTTAAAATATAAGAAAGGTTGATTTTCTGAGAAATCAGTTCTGGTGGTTTATAGAATATTTTGCATTAGGGAGTAAATGGATACTTTTAAGAAGCAACATTCTGAATTTGGGAAGTTCACTTCCCGTATCTTAACTTCACAGAGCGGCAGGAGCATCAAATGATACATAGCACTCAAAATTTTTGTACTGTCACCTGGAGTTGCTCTGATCCAGCGCTTCTCCAGAGATGTATGTTTTCTACCAGTTGTAGTTTGCAGGTAAATAGTATGGAGAATAATAACTTCCAGCATAGCTATAGATCAGCTCAGTAACACACTTCTACTCTAGGAAGTCTGCAGCAAAATTCAGTAACAGAAGTGTAAAACACTGATGCTTCTGTATTAGGATATCTTGAGAGATCTGGACTTCTGGAACCGTAAAGCTGCCAGAAGCAAGCTAATTCCTTTGCTTGGCAGAAGGCAATTAAAAGAAAAGCTTTCTATGAAGCTGCCAGCAATTAAAAAATGTTGAATGCCAACAAAGTGCTGCAGAGATCTTCACCTTGATGGTGAGTTTTGAAATTGCATTACCGATAGTCTTTTGGTAGCTGTTTTCTCTGGTGCCTACAATCTCAAACAAAATGGATCTTATAATTTATTTAGGTAGAACACTGGATCAGAAGGTGACTCAAGCAGAAATCTAGGGCAGTCCTGAAAATTACACACATGGGAAAAAAACAAAAAACAAAAAAAACCAAAAACAACACCCCCCCCCAAAAAAAACCCAAAAAACAAGAAGCAAATAAAACTGGTAGGAGAAAACAAGTGTAGATAGTGGTGACTGGGTAGAAATACACAGTTATTGCTAGCTCTGCTGATTTCAGTGGGTACTCCTTCAACTGTGCAGTTGAACTATGGATAAAAGGAAAGGTGTCAAAAAAAAAAAAAACGGCTAAATGAACTACACTGAAAGGTATAGAGTTTCAGAATATTTAAGATGGTCATGGATTTTATCATAAAACAAAAAAAGCATCAATTTAACATCAGTAAACTACAGACATGCTTGTGAAATATCATGTTTTTTTCCCGTCCTCAGTGAATCAGGATATATTGGCTATGGGAATGTAAAGAATGTTACAAACTGCCACTTTTTTCCCCCAAAGACATATGAAGCTATGTTATGCTTTGAAAAGAAAAATCTTTGATTGAAGCATCTGATATTTTTCACTAAGAATATAAGAAACAGTTTCCCTAAGGTAATCTATTTTGTGAATGTTTTAAGCCTTCTAAACAGGCATAAAAATATCTTGTGCTTCTTGTGCTTCCCCTGTTCTCATTTCCAGATAATACATTTTTTATCTGCTCTCATTTTCTGCTCTCTAATGCCTTGCCCTCATTGGAGTCATTCTTAATTTTCACTAGAGAATATGAGGACAATTAGGCCCATTATATATACGTTCACATTAGCAGATGGGATTTCAGGTGAGACTCAGGGCAACAGAGTGGTACAGAAAAGAAACTCTGCAGAGCATTCATCAGCCTCAGAGGTTTAGCAAGATGACTTTAAGTCACCAGTGCCCTCTGCTGCTCTCAGGCTGGTCTTTTGTTTTCTGTTATTTTCCTGTGCAACCTAGTATAACTTTTGACAGTCCCTTAATTATCACTTCCTTGTAAGGTGATTCATGGCTAATACTAGGAGCAGAATTTTGTCCCTACAAGACACGACAGCCTTACCTACTCCACTGACATGGGTGAGCCACTGAGACGTCCACGGGAGGATGGACTAAGAGCCAGAGTTTTCACTGCTTTGCACTAGAGCTCTGCTGGGAGTGCTGTTCCTGGACAAAAGCAAAAGACTGCAAGGTTTTCAAGGAATTTTTCTGCTTGTCCCTAAAGACCACTGATAGAAAGGTTTGTTCTGATTTCACCTAGGAGGCTTGGATTTGCAGGAAAGATCCTGTATAGCAAATAGACTAAATCTAATAAAATGAAAAATGAAGGATAGAGAAACACGAGTAGTTACAATTTCATCAACTGCACAGCCTAATACCTACCTAGGGGGAAAACATCAATCAGCTACTGTCTGATCAGTGTTTTCCTGATAGCATTAGCTGTGTGGCTTATACAACCTCTGAGGAGATAGTGCCTGTTTCCTTTACCTGTGTAATTCATTTTTTTGGCCTAAATTTACAGCTGTCAGCACAGATTTAAAGCATCAAACCTAAATGAACACACATTCTGCAGGTTTCAAGGACAGCTGTTACCTTAGAAAGGTAACAGAAACTTTTACCTAGAACAGCTAACTAATTTCTATTTTATTTATGTCACCACAGAAATAACTGAATTCCTAGTAGGAAAAGTACGTGGTCAGGAGTTCTGAATTTTGTTTCCATTTCCCTTCCTCAGTCATAGGAGGAAGTACGTAACCCCTGAAATAATCCAATAATTCTCGCAGTCCTCAAAACTGGGAACACGGGAGGATTGTCAACTTAGAGTGAAAAGAGGTACATTTTTATATGACTCCAGGCTACTTTTGTATACATGCAATCAGAATCCTTCTGTGCATCCACTTCTCTGTACAGATATGATATAGCACATTGTGAACCCATCTAACAGACAAAATAATGTTAATTGTATTATTTATTTCGTTTGACCTTTATACAAAGGCTTGAAAGAAGCCAAAAAAGCTTGTATTCTATTGGGTTATATATCAGGTTGACTCAAAATTACGTGGATCCTGCCTCAAAGTACCCTACAAGCTAATGGAGGCTTAACCGAGCAAGCAGGAGGATAGCAGAGGCAGCAGGAGACAGCCCGGGTGCTTCCCGTTTGTTTGAACTAGAGTCCTCTGTTTTTCCTTCAGAAGAGGTTGTTTGCAGGGACTGAGGAGGGCTTTTGTTTTTGGCAGGAAGATCTGCTACACACAGACACTGTTTCACACTTAGGGAGAGAAATGCTCATTCCTGGCCTTCTTACAATCTTTACAACAAATTAATGGGCACTGTGGGAAGCAGACACTGCAATCTCTTGTTACTCTGCTCCAGCTGTCCTCTGTGGGGACCTGATTGCTGCAGAACAGGCTCCAGCTGACAACAAAAAGTAGTCCTGATGTCCACAGCTGACCGTGTCCCAGAACTGTAGAGTGGGATGTGTGTGTGGCTATCATTTATCATCTCCTTTGGCTATTCTATGCCAAGAGAATAACAACTCTCCAGAAGAGTTCTGTTTCATGCTACTACTCTCAGCTTTCTTCAGAAAGGAAAGGACTTATTTCAGTCATTCTCCAAAGCTGAGATTTGAACTCCCCTACACATTACAGCTGGGTTCTTGGGGCAGTGCCAGACCACTGCAAAAAGAAAAAAAAAAAAGAAAGAAAAAAACAACATTAGCAGGTTACACAGCACAAAACAAATTACAAAATATGTTCAGTACCAACAAAACGTATAAAGTACCAGGATTCGGTGACTATGTCTTGTGAAGAAAAGCACTCTCATAAATGATCTTGAAAGGCAGTGAGAAGCTAAGTATCTTTACTAAAGAAGCTAAGTATCTTTACTAAAGCAAGTAAGCTACTCCAACAGTCAATAAAACACGTACACTTGTTTGCATTCAACCAACCAACCACCCAGCGCTTAATAATTGCCATGCTGTTTGGAGCTAGTATTAAGGAATGAAACTGTATGAATCTAATCTAGTTCTTTACTCCAGCATTCAAGCAACATCCTTTTCTTGCACTTGAATGTTTTCATGGTTGAAGACCTGTCAGGTTAGACTGGAAAGAACTCCAGTGACAGGTGGAATGGTCACATTTCCTGACAAGTCTGACTGCTCAATTATAGACCGTTTTAAAGGAGTCTTTTGGCAGTATAGATCACATCTTTATGATAGTCTTGCTCGAGTCTCAAGATTTGACTGCCAAAATCAGACAGTTCACATCATGGACATTGTAATAGCCCAGTACTTGGCACCAGCATTTTGACAAAGGTAAAGCAGGTTCTTGTCAGCGTGCGTATCATAATGTTACCCTTTTCTTTGACCCTATCCATTACTGTGCCTGCTTGTTCATATTGAAAATTGCCTTAATGTTAAAAGTAGGTTTTCTCCACAAATGAAAAAAACCTGCACTCTTTCAAAAGAGACAGGGAGGGGAGTGGGAAGCAAAGGAAAAAAGTGCAAAGGATGGAAAGGGGAAGACGAGTATTGTAAGCAAGGTCAAAAAGTAACCAGTGTCTTATAGACCTTCAAAAGGAAGTTATTTAGTGTTGGAAGAAGTTCTGCTTACTTCTTTTGAAAAAAAAAAAAAGAGAGAGAGAGAGTGAGAGACAGAGAGAGAGAGAGAAAGCTATGTCTTGGGGCATTTTCTGTTTCTGTCTTCGTTTCATCAGACTCACGCTAGAATTTTCAGCATGTGCAAGACCTAAAATTGCGGAGATCAAAAGAACCTCCATGTTTTCTTCCACCAGTAACACTCCAGTCCTCTCACGCTGATTTCTGAGCTTAATCTGTCAGTGAATTTCACAGTAAGAGACAGGCAGTAGAAGATGGAGAGCAGCTCAGAAGTCAAAGTTTTAATAAATAGGCAGAAACTAGAACTGTGAGTGAATTATACTGTTATGAATAGGGCACTTTGGAAAACAAGTGCATGTTTGAAAAGACTTGGGAAAAGGGTACCAACACACTTGCCCAATTCCTTGAAAGGAATTGGAAATTCCTTTCTAATTAGAAAGAATTTTGAGGAATGTTCTTAAATATTAAGACTAACTGGGCTTTCAAATATCCAATGCCATATGAACTTGCCAGGGATTTTCTTGCAAGGACAAAGGCAACAACTCAAATAATGGAAGCCTTTTATCTCTCCTATTTTTTAAGAGAAAGGAAAATAAAACCCTCTGAGGCTATTACGACCTTCCATGCAAAGCAGGAAAGCTTTCAAGGTTTCTAACAGGTGAAAAAATAGCTCATTAACTTTAGTTGCATTTTATATGCCATATACCAGTATTTATGTGTTTATTTCAAGAGATATGGTGCATCACATGCACAGTATACCCTAACCCCTTCAAAAATAGGCATCTTTGATGGAGATCTTTTTGTCAATGTTAACAGCAAGAATTCTACTTCTGTCAAAAGATTAAAATTGTCCCAATTTGCAATATTTTTTAAAATAGCAACAATCATTACTCCATGGAAATGGGTATGGTCTCAACCATCATTCCAATGCTAATCACTTCCATTCGTGTCTATGAAGGCTAAGGCGGTACCCTTCGCTTTGTCTCAGTTCTATTTTTCCAACAATTCTTTTCCTTGAACATCTACTGTTTTTTTCTCAGAGGCAGCTGAAGACATTCCACCAATTCAAACTCCTTGTCACATTTCCTCCTGCCCTATGTTTGGTTCCTTGTTGAGCTGAATGTTGTCCCTCAAAGCTTCCTCTTGCTTTCAGTCTCTGTCTTAGACCCCTAATTTGTGTTGACTCACAGTATGGTTGCTGTGAGCTCTGCACCTGCTCCTATCCCACACTGATGGCTAAATTCTTACAGATGACTGTTTCCAAGAGAGACTTGGGCAGAAACTTAAAAATAACAGTTGAGCATACTATAGAGTGCTGACACTTTAGCCTAGACATTCAACAGCTGTCAATTCAGTTCCGCTTAAAAACTGTACCATGCAGTCACTGACCTAAAAACTCAAGCATAAGAAGGCTTTCCTCATATAGCCAAGCCAGAATCTGTGCAAACAACATTAGCAAACAACAAGAAGAGTGGGTAGGTTTAATTCTGTGTTTGTACAAATGCACAGTAAATATTGACAACTTATTGGCATACAAGCACCGTGCCCATGAACTACGTGAGGCTTACCCTAGTCAAAACCAAAGTGACCAAAATCAAACCAAGCTTTCCACACAGATTTTCAAAGAGAATCAGAAAATGTATGTTTAAGATAAATTTTCCATTTTCCCAGAAAGATAAAATCAAAACCACACCCTTCCCCTCTTCATCCCAAAACATCAAAATTATTTTGACTTTTATTAAACAAAGAATATTGAAGAAGGAAAAGCATGGTCAGTTTTTCTGTGAAACCTGGATGAACCTACTGAAGAATCATCTTCATTGCCACTTCCCCATTTTGTGAGAAATTCATACAAAACACCACC
>NW_010403149.1:34270-36430 GCF_000710305.1 Buceros rhinoceros silvestris | reverse complement strand
TACACTGCCTCTGTAGTATGGCTCTAAAGCTTTTAAACACAACTATAACTCAACACGATTAGAAACAATGTCTGAATTATTGCTCAAAATCTGTATCAACCATGTGATCATCAATGCAGATAGCCTTAATTACTTCAACAAAAACCAGCTGTGGTTGTGTGGAGCTGCCATTTGCTTCTCATTAATGATTAACTTTTTACAATCATCTCACAAGTAAATTAATAAAAAAGAGTTAATTATTGTCTAATAAGGAATACTAACAAAGGAAACCTTTTTAACATTTGTTTTGCATTTTAAATTGCCATGGATTTTATTTTTTATTTTTTCACTCACGTGAGTGAAAAAGCACTTTTCAGGCAGCAGCAGCTTGCTTGAAGAAATTAAACGCACGCTGGATAAAACCAAGGTATTTTTGGTGTTGTAAAGCACTGGCCACATTTTATAAAAACAATACTTTTTCTAGATAATGTAACTATTCTCCGGCTTGTTAAAGATTTGACTGAGCTGAAGGTATGGATCAGTTTGCTTTAAATGGTTAGTAACAGGCTATTTTAAAAAATATAGATGCTGCTTCCTTCCTTATTATTAAACATTAGTCCCTTTCATAAATTGCACTTTTAACTAAACACCTGTCAGGGCATTATTTTATTACTTAAACTCTACTACCACTTCTGCTTCAGAAAACTCTTATATTTTAGGACTTTTTTAAAAAAAAATTACTTCAGAGCTTGCTCATGTTGCTAACTGTGCTCCACTACCAGGAAAGCATATTGATATTACCAGAAAACTAGTCCGAGATTTGTACCACACATCTCCTTTGTAACAGAGTACGTCATTGACTTCTGCCAGGAAATAACTTTCTGAAAGTCAGGGAGGTTTGCAGTAATCCAATGCACTAAAGTGCAATGGCATGAGACAAGACAGGTTGCGTGTTGGTTTGCACACTCTTATCTCTTCCAACACACTGGTAGTTTGATTAACTACAACTATACAAGTATCTCCAACAGACACAGGAAGGAGGTACATATGCATGTTCATTATATAAATGTGCTGGGTAATTCGTGTCTTCCTAAACCCCCTGGGGTGTCACCAAATGCCCATTGAGGCACCAGTGGTTAGACAAGCTTGCAGCAGATTGCCATTTCCCCAAAGATGAGAGAAAAGAGACTAGTGACAAGACACACAACTTTAGAGAGTGATGACAAAATTAAATCTCCTGAATTGTAATTACTTGAAATTTTCACAGAAGGTTAAGTAAATTCATTTCATTTTTTCACAGAAACTGAAATATTTCAGCTATATTGGATTTTACTCTGTGAAAAATGAAATTTAATTGAAAATTCTTGACCATATCTCCTCAAATTGTTGCCCTACTTGTCGCGCTTTGAAATAACTGAAAGGCAACAAAAGCGACAATTATCTCCTCCAAGAGCTAAACAAAAGAACTAAAGTGTTCAAACTGGGAAAATAATGGAGGACTTTAACAATGCCTTTTATGGCCATGGGCAAAGAAGCAGCAGGCTTGAATATGGGAGAATGAAAACTAATTTAATTCAAAAACAATGAGAACCACCAATCAGCACTTAAATTTGGGTAGGACTTAAAGAAAAGAGAGAACAGTGATATTAAATACATAAATACATATACCTCCTCCTCCACACTACACCCTTTCCCACTTACTATTAACCCTCACACACAGTCAGCACCAAAGAAGGGGGGTGGGGCGAGGGAAACACAGTCCTTTTATTCTCTTGCATTTCAGTTCCAAATTGAATTTTTCAGGACAAACTTCCTCTGCAATGCGTAGCCTCTCTCTGGAGTGGCTGCAAAACTTAAGACTCACTGAGTTTCCAGGGGACATCCTATGTCTCTCTCCCTGGCTGCAAAATGTGAGAGTTACCAGATCTCTGGGGGATGTTTTGGGTTTCCTGCTTTCCAGTGGGGCCTTCATTCTTGGTGCTTGAACTCTTTTTCTCCTCCCTCGCCAGTGGTTATTCTGTGTGCAGAGCTGGGTGGAGCTCTGGATTCCCTTTTCTGGTGTCTCTTCTTTTCCACCCTCACCAGTAATCAGCAAAGTGAAAAGTCTACCTCCCGTGTGGACAAACTTTACTATCCCGGTTGCTGAGGTGACTGCTTCAGGAGTTCTCGCTTTTCGTTCTT
>NW_010403149.1:5797-33846 GCF_000710305.1 Buceros rhinoceros silvestris | reverse complement strand
TGTTATTCAAAGAGGCTCCAGGGGCGGGCGAAAAATTTGAGCCAAGGTGTCAAAACCTTCTTTCATGTGCTAAACAAGGGAAGGAAGGCCTTCATACCCCTCCTTGCCCTGGAGCAGAAATCCTAAACCACAACACTATTAAAATTTCAGACCCAAATTTTTCAAGTGTGAAAATCTATTCAATATATTTTGGATTAAAAAAATACTATAGCTATCATTTCAAACAAAGTTTGAATCCTTCAACATTTTCTTGGATGTAAACTGACTGGAATTTAAGCTTTCACCCCATATTGAAATACAATATATAATATTTCCCTGTACTTGTACTTTATTGCTTGTGATAGGGAAACACAAAAGCATAGTTTTATTTTTAACTGGTAAACCAGCAAGAGAACAACACAAATCCTTTGGATAAAGTGATCTATAAGAAAGTAGAGTCTCTGACAGGTCTCACACTAAACTGATACAATGGACATAAGGAAATCATTCCAAAACGTATCTCTGTAGTAGAGTCAGTGGAAATACACAGATCCTTCAAATTGGTAGTTATCAATTTTTATTTACTACCTAATGAATACTCAGAAATGATAAAGCATATTATCTTCAAGTTCAGAGATAAGACTTAATATACAGATATAAAGCTTGAATTCTATCTTTGACAGATGTAACATAAAGTCACTTAGCTGAAATACTGGTAAGGCCGTGAAAACACTTTAAAAGCTGTGACAAAAAAAGACGGTGTCTAATAAAATAATACAACTTTATTTAAATATAGTGCTGAGACAGAGGAATCTCTTTTGTATATCTCAAGATCCTTGTAAAAGTCATTTGGTTTACAAGGTCAAAATGATTAAAAACTAACACAGTGAGGAGGCTAAAGAGAGAGTAAAGAGAAGTGATTTATTTGTTTTGGTTTTCACAGAGGGAACAGGGAGGAAATATCTAGTTTGGTGCTGATCTTTAAAGGTAATGAAGGTGAAGCACTGTCAAACACAGAAACATAAATGAATAAGATAGAACAACTCCAGAAATCGTATGAACATAAATTACTCATGCCAGAGCTCTGCAGGATCTTCTGAGCATTCAGGCTCAGATTCAGGATCCCTGGACATTATCTGGATGTTGAGTGAGGGGTAGAAGCCTCCAAGGCCATACCCTGCTCTTTTCGTCTATTTAATATGGATAAGACTCATTTAAGTTCATATAAGGGGGACAAGCTCTCTACAAAGTACGGCAAAGTAGATTCAGTGAATAAAAACGGAAAGAAAAGTACTTTTCTGGATAAAAATTGCACATTAAGACCAAAGTAGGACTGAACAATTAGTGCTCAGTAGAGAGACAGGTTAGAACTGTTAGGTGAGTAGGGAAGACAATTTTCCACAAATATTCGTTTTAAAGCTGTAATTAGTTCATTTCAGTTCTACTAGCACCTTTTGGAGCCACGCTTTTATTTCACCACCATGAATGGCAAAGAGAACTGCAATTATGAACCTCTTAGTGTAAACCCGCTAGGAGTAGTTTCAACAGCTCTACCTGCAGAGAAGTTTCACAGCAGTGCAGTGACCACCCACCACCAGGCAGCCACAATTAGCCAGCATAGCACGTGGCTCACACTTCTGATTTCCAGCCCAAACCTCACACTGATTTTGTATAAACCCTTCCCATCTTGCAAAAAAACCCACAGCCCTCACTGAAAGGCATCAACATGTGGTGGACAGCACAGCTGGGAACAGAGCCCAAACCCACCTCTCGCCCACCATTTTGGTTCAAGGATGGGTTCAGCCACAAATAGGCAGTAGGGTGCTCTTGCCTTGCTCATAGGCCCACAGGCAGCAATACCCTCATCTGCCTCCACCATCAGCTTTTCTCTCTTCTCCCAAGAAGAGAGTTCAAAACCACACCATTTCCCAAGCAGGGCTCAGCACTGGTGGGCATGGTTCAAAGAAGTCTGGTGCCGTGGCTATGATCTGGTAGATCTTGCATTGGTAGCACCAGAGGAAGTAAAATAAAGTAGTCTGTACCTTGATAAGCATTAGGGAAAGTCTTAAGACTACAAGATTTTATTTAATCATAGCTTATTATTTTTAATCACCGCATTCCAGAAACTTCTTCCAGAGAATTATACAAATCATGGTGGAAACTTCGCTTGCAGTGAGTGACTTGTAGAACTCACTTCTCCTTGGAGTTTTTTGAGCTAAAGAGATCTGGCAAATAACTAACATTTACAGCAGCATTTTGGAACCTGCCCACAATAAAATTAAAAAGGCCCTCAGATGTTTCAGAACACAATCATCAGCTGAAATTAAATAGAAATGTGTACCTCCTGTGACATGGCCATCTATTGCATGTTGATTTGGCAGTGTCACATACGAAAAAATGAGAGAAAGGGCTTATCTATGTTGCATTCCCATGTTCTGCTCAAGCTAAACATCCTGCCTGCCTCGCCATAGGGCATGCTCTGATGCCCAGAGCTGAGTCTTGATCAACATCATTGATGTCTAGTCTGTCATCTCAAAGAAAAGGACCCTAGAAATAACCCCGCAGTACTCTTCACATCCTTGAACTAGGTGGCAAAACAGGCTTGAGGCCTCAAGATTCTCTTTTGACCACTGCTTCTGACTATATTAAGATTTGCTTCAGTAAAAAGATGTTTCACCAATCAACATCCAAAGCAAGGTCTATAAGAGGGAGGTTGACAGACCCGTAACTAAAGGGCTGGCAGTAATCTGCTGGTTTTAGACATCCAAAGAACTGATAAAGAGTGTCTTCATACAGCACATCATCAACAGCTCCTCATATTAAATTTGGGCAGTGTAGTATCAGAATTAGTAACAGAAAAATACGGTCCTGATCATCCCTCCTGCAGTCAATAGTTTTAGTGCAATAACAGCCCTTGCTACTGCCTTAGGTCAGCAGTTACCAAATCAGCCTTTATCAGTTGGTAACTGGTTTGGAGAACATCACTTTACATGCATTGAATTCACCACAGTAATAAACATTCTTCTTGTAAAATGCAAAAACATATTAACCTGTCTAATACCATATAATGAGCATATATTATATCGTTGGAAGATTATTGTCTACCAGTATTTAATATCATTGTCGAAGGGACAAGAATTAATTAAAAGAGTATTTAGAGTATTTATTTAATTAAGAGCATATTCATAGTATTATATATATATAAAAGAAACCTGGCAAAAAAAAAAGTGGTGAATATAATAACATATCAAAATCCCACAGAATTATACTGATCAATGCCATTCGCACTTCACTTACATTGCTCTCCAGTATGTAAGCTGGCCACATCAGAATGCTAATTTGGAAATAAGGCTGTATCCTCCAGAATGTTCTCCATTTGCTTGATCAAATCTTTACATATATAGAAGGTATACAATGGACAGATGTGAATTCCTCCAGTTACCATTCTCTAGCTAGCATCCTTGCAAAAGCATACCTACTCAATATCAGAAAACACATCAGAAAACAAAATCCTAAAAAACTAACTCCAGCTAAAAGTGTCTGAGAGAACTGATACTGTAAACATCCAGTAAACATTCATTTGAAAGGATGATGGAAGAAAGTGCCATGGACCAGAGAAAGTGACATCATTCCTCCAGGTCTCTGCACCCAGCAGCAGAACAGCCCATCAAGTAGACTGACTAACAGCTCTGACCACTCAACTTTTGCACCCCAAGCCTTATCATGAGCTCTGCTTTAAACCTTTCCATGCTTCAGATTTTCAGATACACATTTGATCTCTCCTTTGTAAAACTTATCACGCATTTCCCCTCTGGTGATCAACTTCTATCACACATCTGTCACACACTAGTTAATTACCCTCATTGTGAAAGCCTATGTGTTATACTAGTACAGTGTATTTAACTCTCGCAGTATAATTTAAATGCAATATAATTAAAATTATAATTAAACTATAATTTAATCTGCATCTCTCAGTTTTCTTACCTTTCCCTGTGAACATCATGAATGTCTCATGTAAACCTCTGTTAGCACCTGATGGACTACACCAACCCTAGGAATTAGTCTGTTATCTAACTGCTGATCAGTTGTTTCTGTTCAGTTCATTCTGACACTTCACCTCATACCAGTTACAGAGACACAGTAACTAGACTTCATATTTTTTCAGAGTTTCATAACATTACTGAATCTTATAATGGGTAAAATCAGTCAGTTGTTCAAACTTGATGATAGAAACAAAGAAATAATGGATCATCATCATATGGGGATGGTTTCCATGGATCAGAGACAAAATGTACCTAGTTTTCTTTTTACTCTATCCCTCAGACAGCTCATTGTTAACACAGATTCAGGCCATTTCCTAGTGCTGGAGACACCACCATATACCAGCAAAATGGCCATAGTCACAAAAAAAAAAAAAACCCCTACTTAAATCTGGCTTTGTCTTTTATATAAGCTTTGAATTTCCTGTTTTCTCCACAAAGCAAGTGTTAAACATCCAGGATCAAAGAATATACAATTATATGGCTAGATTAAGTAATCTATGTATCACTACTTCTATTAAAAAAACATTAACACAATGGTCTGCATTAGGGACTGATTGCACATTAGAGTGGGACCCTCATACTGCTGGAGACAGCTTCCTGGAAGTACCTCTCTGAACCAGGAAAACATCCAGGCATGACACTGAGCAACAGCTATTTACACCAGTTATGCCCTACAGTTTGTTTCACCTTTAAAAATGTCTCCTGTGTTCTGTCTATACACTTCATGCTAACTGCAACACTTATTTGGGTGGCTTGGTTCTGCAGAGTATTAGATCTCCTGACTAATCTCATTATAAAAAATCTTCATTCTTGTTGATAGTCCAAGGTAATTCTTTCCAGGTTTCAGCTGCATATTTCACATATTTTTCACTATGAGATCAATTATATCAATCATAATATATTTAAATGGAATGTTCTTTTTTGTTTTGTTTTGTTTCGTTCCTGCAGTTATGGAAGACTCCTAAATCACTGAGGGAATAGACAAAGTATAGACAAGTGGTAGGGAAGTGCTCGGATTCCAGGAAGGAAGGGGGAGAGAGAGGTGGTAAGCAAAGAGTGAAAGTTTGAGCAGCTGCTCCAGCAGTACATTACAAAGTATTACATCCTGAGCAGAGAAGAGGTAGGACAAGAAACATCTGTGCAGCAGTTCTCCCAGGTGCAGTCAACATACCTTGGGTGCAGCCTTAGGCACAAGAACCTCCAGTTCAGTAGTGGAATTAGGATCTGTGGATGCAAAACAATGGTTTAAAAACCATGCTTATAAAAACAATTATTTCTGACATAGCTCTCTGTTTCTAATCTATCACAAGAAAAAAAAGAAACCACAAAAAAAAAAAATGCCGCCCTTGACATTCAGGAAAAAATAAAAACAATTCCACTGCAAATGGTAAAAGTACTTTGCACATTCTTACAGCAACAAATAAGAGTCTCAGGGTGTGCTTTTGGCACCAAATGTTATTCTGACCTTAGTAGTAGATTCCTCAGAGTGTGACTGTAAACAGTCAGAGAATCATACGAACTACAGCATTGTTTCTCCATTTCTCCACTTCTTGAACAACAAGACTTGCCTGACTGTCACTTTGCTTACATTTGACGGTTTCACCACAAGTGAAATGAGGCTTGATAAAGAGCTACTACATATTAAGTAGTACCACCTAAGTTTAGTGACAGGAAAGTCCATGAAAGAAATGTGCTGTTTCTTTGGAGCTACAGAAAAGGGAGATGACAGTGAACTATGTAATGTCAGGTACCCGAAAAACAGAACTTATCTTCTGCCGGCATTCATAAGCTACTGTATACTGCTGTTCCACGAAAAAATTTTGATACTGTGAAGTTTCTAATTATCTTATTTTCATTGACCTCACAGAATTCTGGGAAAATCAAAGCCCACAAATTTTCATCTTTCCAGGAAAAACAAAGCTAAACATGATTTTTAGACAGAACAGGAATGCTGATCACAGCAAAAGAAAAAAACAAGGTTTTTTTTCCCTTTTTTCCTGAAGGTATAATGACTGTGGGAATAACATCATTACAACGGACAAGTATACAACTCAAAAAAAAAAAAGACCCAAAAAACCAACCAAACAAAAAGCCAAACAACAGGTTTGAAGGACATGGGAAATACCTATTGAATCTGAACGGTGTCATAATTGAAGTGCCAACATTAAAAGAAGATAGATCAGAGACTGATAAATAGTCCAAGACCCCCTTAATGAGAGTATTCTCAACCCCAAGAGTATTGAGGTTCTCAGTTTTTGGGTGGAGGGAACTGACTGTGACTGTGAACTGACTTTGTATAGTCTTCTGAAATGTAGCAACTACTGTGTGCCTTTGAGGGAAAATTTATTATTTACTTGCACTCAGAGTGAAAAGCTAGTGCTTTTATTTTCTGAGGAAATTCAGCAAAAGAAAATCAATGATGAACAAGGATGGTAAGACATATAAAGATTACCTAAAATGCATGTCAGGCTGAACAGGATGAGAAACAACTGTGCACACCCCACTGTGTATATTAGTTTAGTTACAGAGAAAATCAAATTAATATTCATATATTAGATTAGATTCAAACACACACTAAATATTCAGAGACATTTCCCATTTGTGTTTTTATTTTTTTATTACTAACAAGGGAAATATTAATGAAAATGTACACAGTCCTATAACTTACCCATGAAATAACTAGAAGAATTGTAAATAGCCTACAGCATGTAGATCTGGCAATAGATGCAAACAATTTAGTTATACGAAGCACCCGGTTTTAGATACCAAACTGTACACGAATTTGCATTTGCTCATTATTTAACATTGTCTTCTAATATATTTCTACCACTTAAGCATCTGAACCCAGAATCTGGTACATCATGCCTCAAGTCATGCTTCTGTGGTTTATTGCTCTCTTTGTTTTCTCAGCAAGGTGAACCACTGGCTGTTGTTTTACACGTGACAGTGGCCATCAGACAGAGGGAAGTTACCTGCCTGTACTCAGCACAAGTAAGGCTGTACCCAAGTAGTGTCCAGTTTGAGATCACTTGACCCTGGTCCAGAAAGGCACTGAGGGTCCAGCAGAGGACTACCAAAATGGTCAGCACCTAGGAAGATGTTGAGGGACGTGCACTTGTGTCATATGTGATCTAACAAATGCTTTCTAGCTTCCAAAATACGGGTTTTCACACGTACAACTGTAACCCTGAGAATTGTTCTGTGCCATGTTTGGAGCCAAGTGCCACATGAGGAGATCAACTGCGGAAGTTTCAGAAAGACACTCCAAGGCAAGACTCTCAACTTTTTTTTTTTAAAGATAATTTTCTTACAATCTTTTAAGCTACCTCTAAGCTAAACAGCATTTGCAGGTAATAGGAAGAATATTGTAGCAGGACTTAACAGGTGGAGTGAGCTCTTGACAGTAATAAGTCAGAAGGTAGACAAGCACAGAAAAAGCAAGTCTGTTAAAAATGGGCCCATGATAGTCCACTCTGTCTCTTACTGACAGGGACCCACGGAACTGTGGCTCTGGGCACCTTCTTTCACTTCAGGTTGCCTCCAGTTATAGAATTCTTTCTGTCACTGCCATGCTTTCACAAAACACTGAAATTACTTTCCACATAAAGAAACGGTAACTTATACACAGTTAAATGACTGATCCCAACATTCAGTTAGAGAAACCATTCACTCTGTACTGTCCATATTTTCTTGCCATTTTATGACATAAATTGAGCTTCCTTCATGATGACTATTTACAGTATTTTAAAGATCTCTTTCCAAAAAACAAGCCATACACTTATTTGTGCATCTCACTGGAAAAAGAATGAAGCATAAAGCAGAACAGTATTCTTCTAACTTGTTTTAGCAGAAGATCATTTTAGTCATCAGTATAGTTTCCATTTCCCTCCTCAGCCATGAATAAAACAAAGCTGAAAACACGTATATTTTTCTCTGTCAAAACATTTCACCTGCTTTTCAGTGCACAGACAGTTTAAGAGCCATAACTTAGGCCAAGATTACAACATTCTTCTTGGTATCTTAATATTGGGAAGGTACATGCACTAGATCCTTAACAGGAGTATACTAGCTTAAAAACATGTTACAGATAAAAAGGAATTTCCCAAATGATAGTGTCAAATGGGGAAAAAAATAACCTAGCAGTTATCAGATGAGAGTGAAGAAGGCTAGGACAATATCATCTGCTATATCTCATCGGACACACAACGTTCAGCTCTTTCAAGAGTCATTCAAGCATATTATACACAGAGTTAGGGCTGGCTGAAATGCAGTCTGCACGTCTTATTTTTCTGCCTTGGCTGATGTTATTTTAACTTCTAGAGAATGGCCAAAGCAGACACAGGCTGCTTATGCAAAGCCTTCCCTTGTATAAAATGAGTTATAGTCTTACGTAATGTGTCTTCCAGACACATTTTTCTTGACTACTACGTAAAGAAAATCACAATAACATATGCAAAAACCATACACACAAATAAATTTCTCTGAGTTCCAAATATGAAGTTGAAAAACAGTTGTCTTTCAAATACTTACTTCTCAATATGAAATAGAAAGACTACCAATAAAAAAAAATGTTACGTCTACACAACTGCTGTAAAACGAACGCAAGTCAGGCCCGGACAAAGTAATTTTAGAAAGCTAGTATAAAGCAAAGCAAAAATAACTATTTACCAGTCACAACACAAAATCACATTATTTCTTCTAAATTAAACACATAAATAGACAAGAGGGTGCCCATGCCAGCAAAGAAAATATTCTTGTGCCTTTTGAATCAACAACGAAAATGCTACTTGCACAGAAATATGATTGATAGTAAAGTCTGTTATATCCAAAGCAAAGAACTGTGCACCTCCACAAGGAGCATGGGTCAGAGGAGGGATTTTCTGTCCCTGGCCTCAATGTGTGTTTAGCTGCAGCTCTGAGATCAACTCGTTGCAGATTGCAAAGGCTCCTCTAATGTACTAAGACCTCACCTTCAGCCTCATGGTTCTGCCTGCTCGTACTTCTCTCTTGCATAGCAGACACACATCTCCCTCAGTGTTTCAAGAGACCTTACAAGAACATTTAATAGTTTGCATAAAAAGTGCACGCCTGGAAACTGCAGAGCTTGGTGATTCAGGAAGGGATGATGCATTCAGGCAAAATTCCAGTGTAATGTTTTCCTGGTTCATAACTTCTCTGCCTGAATCACATTCAATTCATCTGAACAAAAGCATTTATTCCAAATTATGAACTTTTTAGCCTTTTCTGTAGCTGCACTCTGAGCTCCTCTGCTCCCCATGCATTTCAGTCTAGATCCATTAGCTAGGTACTAGCTTAGAGAGTTCAACAGATTAATTCCTTTTCCTCCTATAACACATACATGGATGGTAGGACACCTTTTGCACAGAAGACCTAATGATTGCCTCCTAACTGAACAATTTCATATCTTTTTCTCATTTTAATTCATAGTATAATGTGAAGGCTTTCTCCCATTACTGAAATGTAGGCTTTTCAAATGTTACTCCTTTGAAACTGAGATAAATATATAAATTTATATTCCTATATCAATTAGGATATGAGTGAACCACTGTCAAGTCAATTTAACTGTTAAACATTGACCAAATCAGGTCTTAATTTTCCATTTCAGTTTCTGTGTAAGGAAAATCACTCCTTTTAAAGGAAAGTAATTGTTCTATTAGTGCGCACTGACATGTTAATTCCACACATCATCATGCTGAACTATTTTCTTGTCTGCAGTTGCCACATCCATGTATGTTTTGTCATTCACAAACATTTTACAGACAATGAAAGCAACTCGGGCAATACTATGCTATACTATAGAGTAATCTTGGGAAATAAGATCTCTGGGGGTTTTTAGTTCAAGCCCCTGCCCAGGATATTAACAGAGCTAAAATCATTCAGGATGCTCAGAGTCATGTCCAGTCAGGTTTCGAGCATCTCCAAGGGTGGAGACTCTACAGCCTCTCTGGGCAACCTATTCCAACATTTTTTAATGGTGCCTTTTTTTTTTTCTCATGTCAAGTCAGAATCTCCTGTGTTCCAACTATGTCTGTTGCTTCTTGTCATATAATTTCATACCTTCCAGAAGAGCCTAGGTACATTTTCTCTAGTTCCTTACATTACATAATCATAGAATAAGAAGACAAAAGAGAAAATAAAGCTGTATTTGACGTAAGATTTCCAAAGAGGTATTTTTCTTTACAGTTTTCTGGACTCTTCATTTAAAAGCAATCAAATTGTTATTGACCATCCTACTTACCTTTGTCTTCAATTTGTGTGGCCTACAGAGGTAAAAAGTAACTAGCATTTAGTATGGGAAAGGTTCTCCAAACAATTCAGACTAGCTGAGTCTACAGATTAGACAGAACATCCTGAAAAAAACTCCATTTTCTCATAAGATTTTCCATTCTGTTTGCTTGTACTCAAAATATAAACAATAGGTATTCAAGAAGAGATTTTCATACGCTGTTCTGCACATTCTTCTTCAGGCCTTCTCCTAAACCGTAAATATAACAAAGCACACATATGAAAAATAACTTTAGGGTTGAGGTTCAGTTCAAGTTTGGGCAATTGTCTGCATGATTTTATATTTTTTAACGGGTTTAATCTGCCTCTAATTGCATTGTTCCCCTTTTGATCCATGCTAAGCAGGTTCAGAGACTTTCCTCCTTCTCATAGCTTCTCACTTTAATTTCTGTAGAGTGTTTTTAATAGTATGTATTTCCATTTTTAACAATGTGTTGATAATTAGCTCATTTCCCTTATACAGGACATTGAGAAAATGAAGGATAAAGCAAGCACCTAACTGACATGTGGGTTGTATATTTTTGTAGTCAACCCTTGTATTTCTGTTCTGATTTCACCTTATTCTCTTACTATTCCTTGCAATAACTGGTTTAGAGACTAGTGACATTGCAAACAGATTTCAGTTCTAAAAGATTGTGTTTCATTTTTCTTTTTACTTATAGATCAATGGATGCATTTTCATTCAGAAAGAATGTTAAAGATCATGGTTTTGACCATGTCTTTAGGTCGTACCTTTTCAGTCTAAACAAATGGGAAAAAATATCACAGGGAAAATTATTTATATGATGAACGCTAATTTCATCTGTGATCCACAGGAAATAACCACCATAGATATGTATTTATATGTATTCACTCAATTAACTGACAGCCAGGAATCCCATCTGCAACAGTGGTATGTTCACCTCTGAATGCCAAACCATACTAAATTGGCATGAGTGGCTTTTACTAGTCAATTCAACTTGGATGATGTTTTCCATTCCTCATGAGACTGACAGTGTGGTAGCCAAGAGCACTTGGCTGCATCTTGAGGCACTTCCCATAAAAGAATGGAAATACAGACAGGACCATGCAGAATAAATCTTCACAGAAGGTGAAAAAATAGAGACTGGTAAAAATGAGGCCACCATTGTGCCTAATACAAATAGCAAACACATTTAGAAAACATTTAAAAATATTCCAGAGGTATTGCTTTTTTATTCTTTCTTTTAATTAGTAGTTTGGCCTTCATCACTGGAACATCTTTTCCCAAAGATTATGGTGATCGTATTTATTCTTATTAATACAGAAGTTATATGTACCTGGTTACATTCCAATTGATCATCAACAGTCATTTCAGGTGATTAAAGGCTCTTGTCTTTCAGCCGTACATACACAGTGTATCTCAGCTATGTATTTATAGTCCATTAATGCACCATCATCCCGCTTTATTATTTTACATGCTGCAAATTCGGAACAATGTTGCTTCTCAGCATTTATCTGGAAAAGTGAATGGGATGAAGAATGTTTTAGAATATCCACTATGAGCTAAATATCTAAAATAGAGTTTTTTAATAAATTAAAACTGCATCTACTAAAGAAGATTTGCTGTGGCTTACAATCTTCATTTGAGTTCTGTAGCACTATGAACCCCCAGAAAATATCGCTAAGCTAAGCTACAAAAGAACAACTCACTTGCTTATTCTCTTCTTTCCTTGCTCAAAGTTCCCAACAGTCTCCTTCTTTCTCTCCCACACTTCCCAGTCCTGTACACAGAAAGATGAGGACAGGTGAAATAGAGATGTGTACTCAACTAGTACACTGCAGACAAAGGGCAGCGGAGTTGCAGAGCAGAGCAGTGAAGAAGTAGCAGATAGTCTCACATTTCTTTTCCAGACAACATGTCAGATTGCTCCCAGTATTGAGCAACTTCCAGTTTGGATACCCAATATATACTTCAAGGATTTTCTTCACAAAAGTAAGAGATAATCAATTATCTTTTTTAAACACAGAAAATTTATGTTCTGAAGCCCAGAGCACAACCATCAGCAGTCTCATGTCACTGAGCTACAAAAACCCAAATCAGTTCACTCTCTGCTATATCCATCCATGACACTACAAGATTATATGCACAACATTTTCTGGCAGTAACTTACAGAATCTTGTATTATGAGGCTTTTTCCCCTCATTCCATTTTTAGGAAAGTTTATTTTTAATTCTCTAGGTCTTGTCTGAGCATACCCTGAGTCATTTCATCCAGCTCCTTGCATGCTCTCCTATTGTGAGTTGGATCACCATACGTATTTAGCCTATTGCAAAATGAGCCTTCCAAATCATTTGATACCATCACTCTGCTCAATGGTCTTGATCAGAATAGGAAGCACTGATCTAATTATTTCTGAGTAGTTTTCAGAACAATAAAAAGAGTGAAGCAAGATGTTATTAACTTCATACAGAGCTGTCATTACAATCATTAGCATGACAGTAGGTGAGAAGCAGACTTACAGAGGTCTACTCAGCTGGTAGTCCAGATGGGTAAATCTGAGGCTTTTTGCAATTTAGAAAAATACCATGACTGTCTATTGTTCTCAACTTGTCCAAAATAAACTAAACATTCAACAAAATGTTGGGCTAAGTGTTGGGCAAACTTCTTGGGCAAATTCTAAAGCTATCAGCGATGGTATTCTAACTGTATTTCCTTCACGAGTAAATATGCATGCTAGACCATTGCCCCAGCTGACGAAGACAAACAGCAGTAAGTCTTACTTCACGGAAAAGTTGATGAGAAAAAGCACCTTTGAGACTTGTGCTGATCTTGCAATACACATGCATAGTGAGACACAATGTCTTGCAGAAAGACTGTTGTAGAAAGATTTCCGATTGGCCAAAGGATGCTAGGAGTCTTGTCCATCTCCACCACCTACCTACTTCTACACCCTCCTCCTAACACAGGGGGATATGCCAAAGCCCAGAGGAAGGTGGAATAGGTCAGGTAAATTCATTAATATCTATGATTAGAGGTGCTGATGAAGCCAGCTTTTATAACCAGATCAGAAGAGATTAATTCATGAGATAGATGTTTTACGTAGCACATTTATATTACAGTTGGTCAGACATCTGCAGAATGTATGGCAACCTTTACATCAAGTAGCCCAGTTCAAGTAATTCAGTAAACAACATGACTCAGACCAAGTGTTCCATGTTCCCAGCCAGCCACAGGAAAGAACCTAGATACACCTAGATTCTGGGGGAACATGTTGCATCCTGCTCTCCATAATGCTGCACCCACCCAGACTGCACAGCGCAGATATACTGAGGACCTGGGGAAGTGTGGCTCTCCTGAGACAGTGCCATAGGAAGCTGGAGAAAAACAACAGACGTACTGGCAGAAAGAAATGGCCTGTCTCCAGAAGAACCAGGGCTGGAATCTGCCTCCATGCACAAAGCACAGTAAAGTAAGGCAGGGATGCTGTGGGAGGGAGTCTGCAACGGCCATGTGTTCACTGACACTTAAAACCTTCCAGGAAGGAAGACAGAGATGACAATAATGTGTAAGCGCTACATGCAGATGCAAATAAAAGTTGATTGGTATCAAGATAAAACTGCATCATGCTGCCTTTCAATCACCAGCTTATTAAACACTATTCCCTCCCTGATAAAGCTCAAGGAGCCTTTCCTGCACTCATTATCTGTGGCAAAACAGAAGAGGAGAATGTGTATTTTATCATTTCTTTGAAGTGCGGCCCAGAATGAAACTGTTGCCTGAGTCTGAACATACACTGTGCAAAACATTAATAACCCTGCAGAGATTAGAACGAGAGCTACTGTTTCCTAAACTAAAGTAGTTAGTGGAAAATACAGCACATTTTAACAACATTAAATTTTATTTTGTATTTTGCATAGATCTAACCATTTAGACTTTGCTGAGCTGAGAAAAAAATAAATGCCTTCTGCATATTAAAATAAAATTGGATCATGCAGAGCTCCTTATAGGTACAGTTCCAGAGAAATGTAATGTTGTGCAGCAGAAAGATTAAGCTTCTCCTCAGTTAAATGTGAAGTCTTCATATATGGCAGCGTGAAAGCCATTATTGGTACTTCCTTGCCTTGAGCCTGGATGTGGTTAGACATACAAAAAGCACGATTCCAGCAATTTGGAACTGACTCTGTTGTCACTTATCTCTGATTTGCACAGGAACAAACCCAGTAAAGATAGCGGGTTTGTTCCGAAACATGAAAGAAGAATCACTGTTACACACAGGAGCTGAACAGGTCAGCTGTTAAACAGTCGTAAGCTGGATCAAGTTGCATGAGAGATGTTTTGAATCAGACAGACTTACCTGCATATATTCTATCAATAAATATTGTTAAAATAATTTTCATGCATCTTTGCTGGGCTAGCAACGTAGGTAGAAACATGAAATAACTGTTTAGTATGCCGTGTCAGTTCATGTTTTCTCTTCACGCCAGCCAAGGCGCAGCTTCCTTTGAAAATAAACAGTCATTAATATGAACTCATGCATAACTGTCATGCTTGCTGTGAAAGGATGAAGAGACACTGGAGCTGAAACATTTTTTTTGGTTTACCTTCTTGCATTTTTATAGGATAAGAGGTAGAATAGTGGGGGGGTTGGGGGCAGGAGTGGAATACACATGTAATGTTTTGCTTCAGAGAGCTCTTCAACTCATTTTCTTGCTGCTTGCATATAAGAAAGTGCCCAGCTGGCAACTTTGCTTCAGATTTATAGGAAAGGTCAGTTAATCCCAAACAGGCACTTTGCTAAATATCAAGATATCTCCCCATGTGTTTTCTCTGTTTAGCTCAAAGGAAGTTGGAACCTGAAGCATCAGCAAGGCTTAACAAGAGAGGTGGAGTGATACCATCTTTAATCACTGTCACTCACAGTAATTTTGCTTCCCACTAACGAACAGTTTGTGGATCATAATTAAGATTATAAATTTGCAGGCGTTCTCTATTTGTCATAATGCTTCTCTATAGACAGACTGAGAAGTTAAACATTCCATCTTCGTCTATTGTGTGGCTGCTGTCCTGTCAGGCAAACAATGTGGAGGAGAGAAAACACATTGAGAGTAATCCTGCAGTCCCTATCAAGCCTTAGCAACTCCTCTGAGGTCAACACGAGATTTTTATCAAGAGTAACTCATCTTAGAAATACAAGTTCTCCCCAGCCATTGCATCTTCAACTTCCAAAATAACAGGTTTTTTAAATGTCCATAAAAAGGCTGCAGAAAACACATTCAGTTGTTGTTTGTTTTCTAAATGTAAGTAGTAGGAACAGTTTCCTTCATGACAGGAAATAAACAAAAAAACCAGCCCACAAAACCAAAAAACAAAAAACCAAAACCGTAAAGTTACTACAGAGTTCATAAAGCAAGTAAGGAAACTTTATAAAATTAATACTCATGGAAAACTGTGTGTTTATCTATTGCTATGAAATAAATGGAGCAGAAGTATCAACATCAACATTTGTTTAAGTACACATTAAAAAAAATACAAAGCATAAATAAAAGGAGATAATAGGTCAGCAATAGCCCTGAAGGAAATTGCAGAAGTGTCCAGAAGCAACACACCATAACCCTTCCTATATTAAAACAGTATATCACACCTGACAATAGACCAAGGGAAAAGAGAGTCATAGGAGATGCTTTTTCAACTTTGGTTTTGGTTTTTTGCCATAATCTGTGGCATGTAGGTAACACTTCCTGCACAAACATGCATCCAGAAATTTATACTGGAGAAATGTATATGAACCCTACCTTTATTAAAGCAGAAAACTACGTTTTTCCCCTCAACCAGCTACACACCATTCTAACTGCAGTGTAGACAGTATGTAACTCAACTTAAAAATTAGCATATAAATATAGTATAGAACAGCCAATACCTTGCAGAGAGGGACCCCCGGCATGATTAATTTTTCCATTCCAGAGTCTATACATTTTACTAGGGCCATGAACACATCACTGTTACAGAGTGTGACAAGAACTTTAGTCCACCAGCAGAGCAATGATGATCCTTTTTAAAGGTCTCATCTGAAAAGCCTTTCACTAAGCTTCACAATAACCCTTTTTTCTTTTGAAGTAATCTGAGCTGAACCCACTAAAATGTCAATGTGAAGACCAGAAAAAGCAGATATATTTTTGAACAGAGAGCACAAAAAAGTCTAAAGAATGTACAAGCCTTTATTTGAATTCACCTCTGCATTTCCTTGCAGAATTATTTACAGAAAAAATATAGAGGGCTATCTCAGCACTTTATTGACAATGCAGCTATAATAGTGCACCACAAAAAATCACACCTGGCCAGAGCTTGTGTACCAGGGCAGCCACTGGGAACATTGTATAAACCACTCAATCATCAACTTTCACAACACATCTCCAATCAAAGGCACTGACTCTTCAAAGACAGACCTTCAAACAAATCTCCTCTGTTGCAGAGTCATCACTTCACAGAGTTTAGTCTTTCCTCGGAGAAATAAGCCTAGGGGAAAAATCAAAAAGGTTAAGATTGGCCATCTCCCTATTGCTCTGGAAATCTGCACCAGAAAGACTTCCTCTTGTGTGAGGAAATTACCTCAAATGTTTTCTCCACATCACCTGGACACAGCACCGGGCACAGGAAGAAGTAACTGCTTGAGTTGTCTAATGATGCTGCAGCAGATCTAATGATGCTTAGCAGATCTAATGTGATCTGAAGCATGTGGAAGCTACTTATACCTCTGTCTTTGCAGCCTGCACTAAGCCCATCTTAGCCAGAGCGGGATGAAGTAAGTACATTATTCCACACTGTTGCTTTACCACCCTTTGGTTAAAAGACACAATATCTTTACAATACTGTCAGCTAACTCTATACTTACCTTTCCTAGAAACACAGCTTCCCAAACACATACAACTATCATGAAAGAGCATCTTCATCTGGAAATTTTAAATACTGAATATAAGATGATGTTAAAAGGTTGAAGGAGGAGGCATTCTTAATTTTTGCTTGATTTTTGTTAGGTTTTAATCTTGTTTTAAAGAAAATGCTGAAAAGAAATGCCTCTGATAGGTGTAGGATTTGTATGACTGAATTACAAGAACAAGTAACAGAAAACCTTAATACAAAACAGAATGAACTATTAACCTCCATTTTGTGCTAAAAGCAGAGCCTCAAGGTTCTGAAATTGTCCAGGTTTCCTGAACCAAGTGTTGGTCAACTTTCTTATACCTTTTATTGCTCAAGGCTGGCTGTGAAAATCTAGCTCAAAAGACATCTCTTCTGGCCATCACCATTAAGTCTATAGCAAAGTGCCCGGGCTACGATTTCTGAATTTGTTGATGTTGAAGTTGATAACCAATCAAAAGTGCATAGCTCATGGTGACACTTTTGCTCTCTGGAATCTGCAGACATAAAATTACCACATCACACAATTTAAGGACAAACATCATGTCTTCTAGTTGAGTTATGAAACTGGGCATAGTTGCATTTTATGGTGTTTGATGGCTTCCATAATTTTCAGGCATCAACCCTTTAAGTTAATTAAAACTGGCCAGCTGTTAATTTGCCACAAGTTACTTTTAATATCGTATAATACTTAGTAGAGAAAAGAAAATAAAGGTTCAGCTCAAGTAAGTCTGAGGACATACTCCCGTGGACAGTTTCAGCAAGTCTAAGAAATTTTGATCCAAACTATTTTCAGAGCACTTTCACAAAGATTGTGACACAGAGTTTTTTCCATTTTCTGTTTGGTATGACAGACAAGCATTATAAAACATATGCCTCTTCCCTGTCCCTCCTGCAATTACTCTTGATTGAATAATTATCTAGGAAAAAAATGGGTCAGGAGTTCATCACCTAAGTTAATTGAATATCTGACAAAAGAGATTACTCATGAATAACATTGTAATTGTTGCCTAAATTATATAAACAAAACAAAAATATTAAACTACTCATTGCTATACTGTTTCCCAACAGTCAGAGCAAACACATTGCACATTACACAAACATTTAGAGCAAAATTTTCAGTTAATACCCTTCTATCTCAGCAAAATAAAACCACAGGAGTACAGGACAGATGAGACAAGTTGTATTCTAAAGGTTTTGCAAAACCTGTGTTTGAATTAGAAAACAAAAATTGCCTGACATTTGAGGGATTTAACCAACATAAATCCCAAGGCAGCAGTTCAGGGCAGTCCATTAATTTGGCTGGTAACTTTAAAAGTAGTTAAATGGTAATAGGCATTAAATTAAAGAAAATGCCATTGAACTGGAAGGGCATAATGGGCCTAAAAGATTCATTAGTCTTTGGGGAAGAGATTGTCTCCCCAACATGTAGTACAATAAAAATCCTTAATTCAAAAGCACAGTGATAGCTCAGCAACATTGCCCTTTTCTCTTGTATTCCGCTAGCTTAAAAGTAATGATTAGAGGATTTGTGGGGTCTGAACATCGACATCTCCCATGCTGTGTGAGCCATGCTTGTTTACACTTGCTGAATATTCAACCCCTGGCTATCAAAAAATATATAGATTATTAGAGGTAAATTTCATTAAAGCAATTTCTGTAAAATGCTGTTGGATGCTTCCAGTGCATTTGCCCACCCTCCCAGTTTTCAGCTGTTTACTTTACACACACACACACAAAATAAATCTAGAGGGCAATCTAAATAAAGTGCATATATCAGTCAAAAAATAATATTTACTTTTGTTTTAAATATTAAATATATATTAGAGTTACCCAGAGTCAATGTACTCACGAATTCCACCAATATCTTTCCTGATAAGCAAAATATTTTGCACTCCTCTTTCTAAAAAGCATTATTGATCTGAACAGCACCAGCAAGAAAAATACATTGACATACCTCTAGGGTTATATCACGTTAACAACACCAGATTTGGGAAGTCAGAGAATTATAGCATAGTTTCTATCATGGGATCCAGCGAGGTACATGGATGGATCTCTACCAGAACAGATAGTTACTTGACAAATGTGGTTTCCTTAGCATAAGTACTGTGGTATTATATTCTGGGGCATGGACTCCCGAGAATGAGAGAGGATAGTATCTACAAATCTGCATTCCCAGTGTTGACTGTAATACCCAAGAGCACCATCTTCCAGAGATGGTGCTTCAGGGAACAATAGAGAAACACAAGAGGTAGCTAAATCGAAGGACGTTTCAGCAACATACCTGCTGTCCCTTGATTGTGGAATTACCCAAGTATATACTTCGTGAGCTCAACGTACTTTGTAAAATTAATTTTAGAGAAAGACAAGGATTTTTCATATATCCAAAATTAAGTGAAGTTCTTTAACTTGCTGTAAAACCAGGCTAGCACATAATTTATGTTCAATAAAAATTTATTTCTCAATGACATTGCAAGGAGGTGTGAGAGTGGGGCAGACAGCTTCCAGGTATTGCTAACAACTGTCATTTAATTCCCACGTTGAAAGTTTGTTTCTTTTTTGGACGCAGTTAGAGTCATTTCTTCCAGAGAACATGAAAGAAATGTGATTTGCATTCTTATTTGGTTTTATAAACAAACTTGAAAACTTGTTTGATTTTTCTCATAATGCACTAATGCAGCCTTAGCACCTATGAAATGTTGTCCTCTCCCCCTTCACTCCCATCTAATCCTGTCTGAAACTGACAGACATCTTTGTTACCTAAAAGCTATATTCCTAGCACATTTTTTTAAAACCTAGGAAATAGCGTTAATATGGACTAATTCTGCATCTGTATATATATATTTTTCCACTTGCCTCTGGACAAAGATATCCATTCTGTTCAGCAGACAAGAGCCTTGAGCTGGGACGCTTGTCTTTCCTGGAACCCAATGGCCATTTCAGCTGCCTATGCAGCCACACAACTATACACTGACTTTTACACATTGCTGGACAGAAGCTAGTGACTACAACTCCCCCATTATCATCAATGGGTTTGCCAGCTCAGCAGAGCTGGTTTTTAAATAAAAACACAGAATGCTCACATCACCTGTGGGTGAGCAGCTTTCCCCATGATCTCTCAAGGGTTTGCATTTAAAGTGAGGAGAAAGGAGAACATGAAGAAACTACCCTTTAGAGCAGTTTGACACTTCTCTCTTAACACTAACAGACCCCTGAAAATTGCCCAAGAGCATGAGTGGGATGGGCACACCTTCTCAAGAAACTCAGCTTCCTGAAGTAAGTTTCTCAAAATTCGGGTTTTTTAGGGGTCATAAGATCAATTGGTCCCTTCTCTATCTGAAAATAGAGCTCAGTGGAAATATAAAGAAATAACTGAAATGCAAACAGCAAGTCTTTGTCTGCTTCCCCCTCAATGTCACAGTCTAACACATTCTTCCAACTCATGTCTTTCCATATTAAGTATGCTACAAAGAATCCTTCTGGGCATAGCATACATTTTCAGCATCCATCCACCAACCAGGCAAAGTGTACCCAGAGGCTCAAGGGCACAAGTGTACTTAGAAGGAAAAAGCTATCACTTGCCTCCAAGGAAAATGAGAGGTATGCCTCTGTGGGGAATCATTCCCTTTTATCTCCACAGGAAATAAAAAAGAGTAGAGTGCAAAGAGATGCTCTTCCAGCAGCAAGTGAATACTTCTGTTCCCTATTTTGTTAAATGAGCTTCAGAAATAGTCATTTTAGTACACAAATTTTCATGTTTCTGCTGTTTTCTTGACACTCAGTGGTCAGCATTGTCTGCTGGTAAAAGGCTATTACAGGTACTTTGCTGACTAGAAAAACATGACCCAGACTACTTTGCATTTCCAATTTCAGTATCTGCTTTCACTTTGTGCGATTGGATTCTTGACACTCAAACAACTGTGGAGTAATTATCAAACTCAGTGAGCTTTCTTCTTAGACAATGCAGACACAGGAGGATCAATTACAAAAAGATCAAAACCCAACCAGCTGATCTATCTATTAAGAAGAGGTATGCCTATGAAGAAACTACTGATGAAAAGAAGTACAATAACAGATAAACACCTCCTGGCACCCAACAGCAAAGCGAAAAAAATGTTAATGACTAGTAGAAAAAATGGGTGTTGAAAACTAAAAGAGACTATCTAGTCCAGTTTCTAGTGGTCTTAACGCTCCCCTTCTCCATCAAATGAGAAGCATCATTAGAAATATTTTACAGCTCGAACTCACATAACCTCAGATGGGAGACGCAAGTTGGCTCATGATGACTCATGCGTGAACATGCTATGCAGAGTGATGTCAGTCCTGACACAACTGAGCATGGCACTGTGAAGTTTGATGATGGTGAAATAGAGACAAATTGAGCACAATTGTACTGGGCTTTCACATTAAGCGAAGGACTTCTGACAATATTGAAACACGATTACTTCGACGTCATTTTCTTCTTAGTATCATTTGCACTCTGAAGCATACAAATGCCACCTTTACTAAGCTTCTTATGCTGATGGAAGTAAAGCTGTCCCACCAATGAAACCACCTGTGGATTTTAAAAGATTTAATGTACACTAGATTAAAGAGGTAGTTATGCACGTGCTATAATAAAGATTAAATGGAGAATGACATTCCTTTGGATCAGAAAGCATCTCACACTGATCCTTGTCTGTCCATATTCCACTGTGTGAATTTGTGCCCTCTTCATAAGCAATCAGTGCTGGTCAGCGTTGCAGACAGGACTGTAGGTTAAATGTGCCTTTAATTAGATTCAGCCATTTATGACATTTCTCAATTCCATTATTTAGTCACATACCTTTGGGATTAAACGGATAAAAACACTCTTTGCTTTCATCAGCTGAGAAATTATTCACAGTGAGTAAAACTTAACAAAAATTTCCTTAAAGACTTGAGAGCTTTAATGGCATTTTTAAAGTTATTTTTCAAAAGTATGATATGTAATATTCATGCTCCTTTGGACCTTACCAAAATTCACTTTTGCTGAAAACAGGGATTAGCATCACTTATCTGCTTTATAAATCACACATCATAAATTGCCATCCACCCATTGAATTTCAAGGTTAAAAAAAAAAATAGAGGCTAATCTAAGTAATAGTGAAGTAATCTAAAACTTCCATATAGGTACCATATTTCTAGATACTAATCATTATCAGGCAGTAGAATCTTGATGGTGGCCAATATCTAGTTGCTGAGAAAAAGCAAGTAAGACAAAAGAATTACGATATGGAGATAGCTCCTATACATGTTATTTCCCTGGGTTGATTCTTACAGAGTATGTCTCCAATATTTTAAGATAAGGTAACACATTATAATTTATCTGAAAAGTGCTGCCTTTTCTGTCCTAGAAAGTCCCCACTCACTGTTTGCTCCAAATACTTCATTTTTTAAAAAAAAAATTCAATGAAATATTTAGCATATTTCATTTTCCTGGTGGCTGCCTATTTGAAATCTGAACTTTGGGCTCTGATACTCTTCTCTGATTAAAGCACCAAATGTTATTAGTTTTGATCACTGAATGAATCAATTAAACTCTTGCAACTTCAAATTTCAGTTTCAGAGTTGTACATTTAAACTTCCCATTCTTCAGCAAAGCTACACTCCATATAAGCTTTTATTCACAAGTTCATGCAGACCCTTACAGAAACCAAATACAACAGGAAGACAAGTGCTGATATTCAGTAATGAACATTCATCACGGGAACCTACAGCAAACCTTGTTTTGATCAAATACAGCCAGCAAAACTCATTTTGAAATTTAAATGGATGTTTAATTTGCTTTTTTTTAGACTGCCTCTCGGAATCCTGAACTGGTATAAAGTGATGCAGCCCTACTGGTACAAAAGCTTGTAGCAGTTTACATCACCTTAGTTAGAAAACCAGAACTTAGACATTTCAAACACAAGAATAATTTTATTTCATGGCCTGTCTCATGCCATCTATGTGTCTCAGCTGTTCAACACTGGAGACTACAGAGGATTTCTGGTTGTCAGCCAAGACCACCATGCATGAATATCCAGGACTAAGACAATACATGCTCATAGCCATGTTGTTCAAGCTACATGGTAACTAATTAAAAGGGGTCTAAAATGACGCATTCTGTTTCCTGGCATCATTGCATAACTGAAGAAAAAAGGAAAGTTCCTACTGAAATACTAGCATACTTTAATGGAAGAGCCTTCCTATCTCCTTGAAAAACATATTTACTGTACTGTTCCTGAGAGAAGTCCTGGACAGCAGCAGAACAATACCACAGCGAAGTGCTTGGATTTCCCAAAGTGCCCAGCCAATTGCAGCACTGTAACTAGAGCCAGCTGCTTCAGAAAGATTTTTCATAATCCTGAGAGAATATGCACATAAACACACGTAAATATATAAATATAAGCTTGTGTTTGAAAACTCTAGGAAACTATAACATCAGGAGAGAGATTAATCTAATAAATTGTATATATTTACATGGTTTTCAATATATTGATGTTGAAAAAAACAGCTGTTCTTTTTACTTACAGAGAAACAAAATAGTTTAGGTACTTTAGTATCACTAAGTGTTTCAAACACTGTTAGGAATTAATAAACATTGTTGCAGCTTATACTCTTTAGAGGGAGATGTTAACCATAAACATTAAACAAAAAAAAAAAAGCAAACAAAGTCACAAGCTAAATTGCATTGCCATTATTATTTTATTTATGGCCTCTGTTGCAATTACACGTATGAATGTCAGCTAATGTTGATAAACACGTTAGAGTGTGATAAAAAGCATAAAGTCTCCATTAAATCCATGAAAATGGAGAAAAAATAAAATTTACTTGTCAATAACCATTTAGAGTTTTATTGGTTTTGCAGCTTCACCAAGAAGATAAACAGTTATTCTGTTTCAGAAGATGTATGCTGCAAGTCTGGTAACTGATGCATTTAGTGAAAACCAAAAATTTCTCCTTCTTTCTTCCAAAATTTTACTTTCCCTAGAAAATTAATTCTTTTCTGACTTCCAGCCAAAATAATTCATTTTTATGTTCACTAGTTAAAATTAGTAGTGTTTATTTGTTTTAGAGTAAGCCATATATCTCCAAGCTTTCCTTATAGCATTTCTAGCATAAATACTTCTAATTGTTCAGTCTTTTATGGATTGCCAAGAGGAGACACAATCTCTAATTTCCAGAGAAATAGTCTTGATAATCAAAAATTAAAAAAAAACCCACCTCTTTCTACAAGGTCCGTGATACCACTGCACCCATTTCCAAAAATCTTATCTAATGCTGTAATTCTTATTTTACAACATATACCTTTCCTCTGCCAGTTCAAGATTAATAAATGTTAAATACTTCATATTTTTTTAAATGTCAAAACCAGAACAAAAGCTAAAATCCTGCACAGAGAAAGGACTCCATAAGTCTAAGTGACTAACCATTTAGCATAGTTTTTGTTATGACTGTTTTTATAAAGATCTAGAGTGGAAGGTAGGTGTGGCGATCTTTCACTGCATCCTACCTCTGAGCAGACTAGCCCCAAGGTTTTTATTAGTCAGTAACACTGACATGATTTCTATGTCATAATAGCAACAGCTTACTGCTTTTAACATATAACAGCCTTTGTTCTGAAGGGATTGCCCTCCTTGCTGGCCCTGTGCCTTAGCAAACACTCAAGGCATCCAATAATCCTTTAAAGTGCACTGTTGGACACATCTTAGTGCCAGAAAGGGGATTCTTTCTCCTCATATTTAAAACCTCCGTCCACATTTTGTGCATATTTACATTCCACATAGACCTTGTTACATCCTCCTTCACCGTTCATGCCACAGACAGGACGAGTATCCCAGCATTGGTCTAAACAATCCACGAATGGTATGTTACACCAACAAATATTACATTAAGCTACTCTTACTCAACTGTAAAGATAACTCAAACAAACAAAAAGAAGACTCTATATTGCATATGTAACTTATGGTAAAACATGTATTATACTTTTTTAATACAAACGTCTAGCATATATTTCAACATCTATAAAAATGCAATGCTTTTAAATGTAATGAAGTACTTTGATTTTTATTGGCTTATCTTAGTACTGTACCTAAACACATCAAGAACAAATAGCATTTTAGCTTCTCACATAAACTGTCTGCAGTCTAACAGCAAGTGTCACTTCAGTTTAATGTCTATGAAGGCACATTCTTTCAAGAATGTATGCCTTGCAAGACAGGAGCAAGATCTAATATGCCTTTACTACCTTTAACTGATTTTTTTTTGAGGCAATTCAAGCTGTCTGCAGGTTTGGGGATGTTACAGATTTTCTTTTCATAAAAATGATAAGACTATAGAAAGTATCACAGTACTTTGGTTGTTCAATGCCAATAGAAAGTTAGAAGTAAAAAAAAAAAAAAACAACAAAACTGTGGGTTTGATATATGCACAGAAATGGTATCTTCTCAAAAGTTCTAAATAAATAACGGTGAGAGCTTAGCAGCAATAACACAGCGTAAAAGAGTCTCATGCTTACTGGAAACTACATGACACACTGGATTTCTTCTTACCCCAACTCATGCTCTGTTAGAAGCGTTTAAAAAGTACTGGGCCTTGCAGCTATGCAGCCAACCATTGCAGTCAGCTGAATCCTCAGTATATTTCAATAACAAGACCTTTCACTAGCTGAGCAGCTGGGATCACCCCTTAACAACATCTACTTGATAAACTCCAAGTTAAAGGACACATGTATAGTCAGTAATACAATACCACTGTACATTACTAAAGATTTATTAATAATACAATATCTAATAACTTCATATTGACTATATCTCAATTCAAAGCTGTCAAAAGGTTGAACTTACTGTCTTAATATGCCTGATGAGTATATTATCCACCCAGATGCATATATCAGAAACTTGAGATATAGGCAGGTTGAATGATTTTCCCATTTGTTTCCTAAGTGCTTTGGACCATAACCTGAATCTAGACATGTGGAAAAACTGAACTAAAATGCTAGCTCCACAAAAAGCGAGACAATTTTTGCTCTTTGATTCAATGGAGACATAATTTATTCTCAATTCATAAGAAATTTCCTGACAGTAAAAAAAAAATCTGGTGACCTTCCTAATTACAATTCCACTGAGTACAAGACAGATGCAACCCAACATATGGTAGTGAGCAGGTTGATATAATCCCAGTTTTTTCTACAGCAACATTAAATTTCTAGGGTGAGTGGACAAGGAACAACTTCAGAGTGAATTCAGAATCTCTTTTCAGGACATAAAGTATGATATCTAGCATGTCCCAGACAACAGTTCAGAGTGGCACACATCTAGACTCAAAATTAATAATGTATAGGATGCTCTTTTAGTTTGGACTAGAATATAAATGGACATATCCATGTCATATTTGCACTGATTTTTCTCATTTGCAATAAAATGATGTTTAGTGCCTTTAAATTCAGAAGACCCTCTTCCCTGTTTAACCTATTATCTAGGGTAATACAATCATGCAGAGCACTTGGTAAGTGACTTTTCAACCATCAATCATCCCTAAATAGTGCTCTCTCCTATTAAATCAAAAGGCTAGAACAGATTTCCCCTTTTCTCCATCTCAAAGATAGCAGCAGTCAATAAAGCCGTCCACTTCAAACACAAGATTTATAGCTGCCAGGTTTCTCATACCATCTACTCCAAGTTTCTAAATGTAATACTCATATTCATAGCACACATGCAGCAAGTACCTGTAGTAACATCTAACGGGATTTTCTGTGCCTAACAGAAGTCTGAATCCTATCCAGGTGCCTGCTAATTGACCTGCAAAGGAAGCATTTCATTGTGTGCAGCCAAGCAGCTTTATTGAGATAAATCAATACAGAAAAGAGAGTTTGGAAGTTTTTAGGCAGAGGTCAGGGTTAATCTGCAAATGTGTTTTATTCCTTGATGGATTTTTATTAATCCAGTTTTGTCTCTGATGATGCTGATTTGAATCTTACCTTATAAGAGATAATCTTCCCTCTGATGCCTTTTTTTTTTTAAATACTCAACTAAAGCCACTTAATAGCATACTGCCCAAGAGGAGAAAAATGAGAACTTCCTAAATCTTCAAGTAAAGCCCACATAACTTTTAATAAGCACCCATTTTCACTTATCAGAGAACGGAGTTCCTCTAATAAAAAAAAAAATTAAAAAAAAAAGTTAATTTCTTTCCTGAGTAGATCTTTTGTGTGAGAGCGTTTTGGTGTTTCCTTTTTTTTTTTTAATGCAACTTTCCATAACATTCTTTTATAACAAGGAAAACTAGAAGGTGATCCAATCTAGAAGATGGTCCAATATCACAGTCCTTGACACAATTCAGACATATCTCAAAATCCCAACAAGAACAATAAAAGAATCTGGCTAACATCCGATATACAGGAATTTTGGGAGTAGGATGGAATTACACTTTCTTGATGAATCCCCGTAGGTGGACCATCAATTTTAAGCATATTGGATGGTGGCTGTTACAGTTGAAAATCCCAACTTAAAACGCAGCAGGAGACAACTTTTTCAGTCAAGCATTCCATCTTTGCAAACAGGGTCCTGAAAAGGGGGATTTGCTTCCTACTAGAGAAGATCTTGTTGCCTTATTCTCTGGGGCTCCCCTCTTAGGGGGCAGTGTCCAGAGCTGCCAGTCCAGGTGCACATGACTGCTCTGGAGCACTGCCACCCTGAAGCTACAACCACACTGACACAGGCAGATCACCCGCCAAAGGCTGCCCTGGCAAGAACTAGGCACAGGCTATGGCTCCTGAACCTACAGCTTTCTCCAGAGGAAGGTAGCATGAATAGTCAGAACAGAAAGACTGAAACCATCTG
>NW_010403149.1:0-5658 GCF_000710305.1 Buceros rhinoceros silvestris | reverse complement strand
CAGGAATCTTTCACATACAACAGAGCAGATTTGGTCGTTCAGCCGCATATCCGTGTTTTATACAGTCTGTTCTAACGTAGTAAAAGACAATATCCTGTATTGTTTCATAAATTCACCCATTTTATATGAACACCAAAAAAAAAGAAAAAAGAAAAAGAAAAGTATGATTTTGGATGCATCCCTTATTCAAGGCACAATAATGTATCAAAGGTGCGACTGCAAGATATAAGAAGTATCACTGCTCCCTCACCGTAGAAGTCACGTCATTTTGACATTATTTCAACCAGTCATGTCACCTGCCCATTAGTTGACATTAGTTCCCTTCCTTATGATGACTTTTATGGTTTCCATTATTTTTTGCAGCACTCCACTGATTTTGAGATCTACAGCACCAACATGAATTGTCCTTCAAAGTTCTGTCATTACTCCTGTTTGTACAATAGGTGAAGGCACACCCAATGATTCAGGATTAAACGTAACCAACCTAGCAGCTGCTTGAGGGCTAAAGGAGTGAAGGTACTTCTCTCAGATGAAATTCAACTTCCTGAAAATTGTAAGAATAGTGACATTTTAATGAATAATAGTATAATGACCACAATTATATTGATCATTTTTATTTCTCAGTGCTAAATACCTCAGGTCTTACAACATCCTTACAAACGTTAAAAACATAAGACTCTAAAGCCTCCATGTAGGAATAACCATACCAGGGATTAACAGCATATGAACAGGCATGTTCACAACTGAAATGAACCAAAGCCAACCCAAGGCAAGCCAGTCTTCACTGCTGTCCGGAAGGACAAATGGGACTTTGCTAAAGCCGTTTCTGAAGACAGGACTGAGCTTCCTCCTCCTGTGGCTACACAGGTTTTCACTGCCTTAGGCCTGGACGTAGGATCTCTTCGGTGGCAATGGTGAGTATAACAGTAAAGATTAACACAGAAGCTTTCAGTTTAAGCTACATTAACACCTGACCCCATCTGTGCACCAAAGCAGCCAGTTCCCAGAGAATACTTTTCTGAAACATTTCAGCCAGACCCACAGCCTTGGTAGCACAGAAAACTTTGTAGTTCATTAAAACACCCTTTCTTCCCTCAGTATTGATGGCTAACTGAAGGCCTAGAGTTGCAGGGTTGGTTATGAATGGCAAGACTAGACTTGATGGCTGTGTGATCCACAGCAGACCTTTGCAGGCTGTCCATTATGGTGCTGTCTCTATACTACTTCAAAATACCCTATTCATGACATTCTCCAAAAAGAAGGGTGTTTGTAGAAGAACAGACCAAGCCTCAATATCCTAGCATACAGGGTCACAACTCTTCCTGGAGTTTCAGTCTATGTCTCTTTTCTGTACTTTCCGGGCACATTTATTTCTCCTTAGACTAATCACGATGTAAATGTGATTTGAAAACTAAGGCCTTCCGTACGTCCTGAACTTCAGCGCATGGTTTCTCTATACTTAAGCTTGACATACTCACAAGCAAATCATTTTAGTGTGGTGAGCTCAGTTATCCTTCTCAGAAAATTGTGGTTCTAAAACAAAGGTTCATAAAATTCTTCATACAGCCTTAATGCCATGAACCTTTTGTCACCTCATTTGCTTTTGTCATACTTTATTGCTATATAATAGCGTCACCCCACAATCAAGAGTGGTTTATTTGCACATGCAGGTAGGTAACATTGCCACTGCCAAGGGCCCTACCTCCTTCCACAGCCTTCCTCTACTTAGTGCTTCCAGAGGAGAGCCATGCATTTAAATTGCTCTCATAAATACAACAGAGCAAAAATTTTGCCTTCTAAATTAAAACTGATGATACTGGTGGCTAATTTCCGTAATTAAAACAACTTTATCTATGTGAACACATTGCAGGGCTTTTGAGCCCATTCCTTCCACGCCATGGAATCTACATACTTCCATACATGCCATGAAGCTAAATACTTCCACCCCTTTATTTCAGAAACAATGTTTATCAAATTGCAATGTCAGGCCAAAATTTGGGCTTTGTTTCTCAAACAAAGCATTGGTTCTTCTAAGGCAGCTCAGCAAGGAGAAGCAGCTCTCCCCAAGCACATTTACTGTGTCTGACTGCCAGCACTCATTACAGTTCTCCAAGAGAAAGGGGATTCTGTCATCGTACTACTGCACTGATGAAGTGTTTGCTGGCAGACACCTGTGGGCTTTCCAGAAACATGACACAGCAAGATAAAGCTTAGAGAAACTCAGAGGCATAAACATAAGCTACTTGTGTTGATCCTGTAAAAGCACACATCTCTGACAAGAGGAGGTAGCACTACAGAGCGTTGCAGTATATGATCCTCCACTGGAGTTTTTCATTCCTGAAGAGACAGGACAGAAATGCAGGTGAGTTTTCTGATGGTAAGCCCTTACTTCCACACAAGGTAAGGTTTCTTTGTAACTTAATTAGCAGCCATACTAACTAGGCTGGTTAAAACCCACTTCCAACATACACAGAAAATAATGCCACATCCATTATGTTAGCAATCAAAGATATACAAGATTGTAGATTGTTTCAGAGATCAAAGGCAGTCTATCAGACTTCATTACAAGAAGAAAAAAGGCACGTTGACTTCAAAAGACATTTCATTGTCCTTTGTTTCCTTCTCAAAAATAATTTTCAAGAAGATCGTGAGTCATCTCAGAGAAATCTAAATTAACAAGGCTTTTGACAGTACCTTCTAGCTCTGACTGCAGTTTGATCTTATTCTTTTTCCTTCTCCTTTACATCTCTCAAAAGTAGAAGTTGACTCAGCTGCTGGCTTAATCCTGGGGCACATTAAGAAATAAAAATTTAACCACTTAATCAACCTGCAAGTTACCTAAAATTGCTTACCCCTCCTCCTCTGGTGGCTTCGTCTTGCTCACTGCAAGATCAAGAATGTCAGCCGGAGGCTGCTTGAAAATATCTTCAATTAAATTTCGTACTTCCCTGACTAAAGTGATACTTCCAGTCAGATTCACAGAAGAAATTATCCTAACTGTGAAGAAAAATAGCATCAAGATTAGAAGACTTTGATACTGCTTGAGCTGTAATTCATATGGACACCTTTTTGGAGTGTAATTTCTTGAAAACACATTTTCATTATTGCTTTAAATGTTTTTAAACTATTACATAAGGGAATTTTCAGAATTTTCATAATTATCCACAAGACAAAAAACTCAGCCAGCCATACAAAGATTCAAACCTGAATAAATTCATGCATATGTCAAGACTAACAAACACCAGTGAAGCAGTATTACGAGTTTAATCTTTTCCTATATCCAGGGCTGTTTTACGCTACCAATGAGGTCTCCATTTACAGTGTCCATAGCCTACCATAAATAAGCTAGCAGAACTACATCAGCAACTCAGAGAAGTTCATTCAGCCTAGGGCAGAACTACGATAAAGTGTGGATCTTCATCCAATTCACCTCCTCTACAAATAACAGTAATCCAGATACCACTGAACAAGACTGCCTGTTATTTGCCTCTGGGATGTAGTTTTATCTTTTAGAAATTAAGCATGAACTAGAATTGAGTGAAAAACAATCATCAAACACTGAGCTAAAATTTTTAATGGTCAAGATGCTGATGTGTCACCTCTTGGGCTCTCACGTCATAGGTAACGATCACTCTTCCACATGAAGGTGCCCTCAAGATACCTGGTGATTATCCCATCTTTAAGATGCTATTTCTTTTCCTATTAATATATGGATTAATATTGCTGCAAGTGAAACTCCCAAAATCTACTTCAAGCTGACTCCACAGGCACTGCCAATATTGTATGATATCAAAACACCGGTGGAATAAGGTCTTCTACATATCTGCACTGAGAAATGTAAATGCTACGGGAAACTCTAAGACAAAAAGAAAACCCAACACAGACTGTGCTGGACAGGTACTACAGCAATGGAGTACTCAATCAGCAATGCCAATATCTGAAGTGGTGTTAATGTGCTGTAAAGTGGTACTTAATAACAAAGCAATACATCCACAAGTGCGCAGAGTAGATAAGGAAAATTAGTAAAGAACTCATCAGGCTGCTTTAGGCTGTTTCTTTCTCTTTCCTTTTCCTTTAATTTTTCCTTCTGTTTAGCATTTAAAACCTCTAGTTTTGCACAGAAATAAAAATTGGATTGGAGAGAGGGGAAGTACAAGCTATAGGACAAGATTAAATGGTCTGAAGTTGCGCCAGGGGAGGTTTAGGTTGGACATTAAGAAAAATTTCTTCACTGGAAGAGTTGTGAAGCATTGGAACAGGCTGCCTAGGAAACTGGTGGAGTCACTATCCCTGCAGCTATTTAAAAGACATGCAGATGGTGGACTTGCTAGTGCTATATTAATGGTTGGACTTGATGATCTTGAAGGGCTCTTCCAACCAACAGGATTCTATGAGGGCTTCCTCAAGTGATGAGAATAAACACCCTTCTTAAAAGGAGTATTTTGTTGCATAATCTTTTAGCCTACATGGATCAACTTAAATCTGGCTCCTGGTGACTCCACATTCTATCACTTTATGCTTTCCCCCTTCATCAATAGCTGAAGTATCATTAAAAGTAGAGGGGCATGAGCTAATTAGCAATTACAAACAGCCAAAAAGGAAAAATGGAATCAACTCCTGAACAGAGATGTGTGGTCTTTGACCACTGTTTGCCTTCCTTCCCACCACCACCATGTCTGTTCTTTCTCATATGTTTCCATGAAGATAAACACATACATATACATATGTATAAAAAGCATACATGCACATATACATATACATAGATACTACCATATGTGCTGAAGATATAGATAGAGATTAGATATGTAGAGATGGAGATAGAGATTAAATAGAGATGAGATAGATAGATAGACATAGAGATGTTAGAGATAGATCAAGATCAAGATGGAGATCGAGATCAAGATAGAGATGATAGTGATAAAGATGATAGAGAGATGATAGAGAAATAGACAAAAATAAAAAGACTGTTCTCTTCATGGTTTATTTAAAGCTTTTTTTGCTTAAAATGCGTCTTCTCTCCTCCATGCAGTATGGCTGTATGCATTCCAAAATTCACTTTAATTCTTGATTATATGTCACATTTTTTGAAATTACCTTTCTGAAAGACTAATTGTGAACTGCAAATACAAGTAGGCTGGAGTTCCCACCAGGTGAGGCAGGCTGGGGAGGCACTCTGCAGTACCTGGCATTCCCCAGACTTCCTTCAGAGTATGCTCATATGTCATGGCTTAAGGCTGGGCCAGTCACTGATGACTGTCACAAATGACAGATGCTCTCTGTTAATACCTCTCCCTTCCCAAAGGAGGAGAGAAAGGGAATAAGGAAGAGAAACTTACATATTGGAAAAGAAAACTAAGTTGCTTTAATGAAAATAATAACAATAAAATAAAATATATATTCAAATATATACTAAATCAATGCTGAAAGAGAGAGACTTATGGATTGGAAAGAACAATTAAAACTGCTTTAATGAAAACAATAACAATAAAATGAACTATATACAAATATAGACAAAACCAATACCAAACCCAGCCTCCCCTGACGGCAACCATGTCACCGTTGCCACTGATGCTGTGGGCAGATGCTGGGGAAGTCCTAGACTGGACTCAGCAGCAGGCAGGAACCGTATTCAGGAGCTGGATTCTGAAACTGGATTCA
>NW_010403148.1:52513-53071 GCF_000710305.1 Buceros rhinoceros silvestris | reverse complement strand
TGTCTGTCTGTGAGCGGTGCCCACGTCTTGCAGCTTACTTTCTATCTCCTGCCGCATTGGCAACTGCAGAGATGAGGCCAGTCTCTCAGTCTTCCCAGCTTTATCTCTCCCACCCCTACACAGAGCTGGTAATTGTGGAATCACTTGTGGATTTTTGTGGAATCATGTGGATTCCTTGACAAATTACCATTAACACCCTCAGTCCTGTATTTCTTTCCACAAAAGCACCATAGCAGGACATACCTGAGGAACCTCCCCTTCCCCCACCCCATCAGCGAAGGCTGTGGTGTGGGTGGTGGCTTTGCTTCAGTTGCTCTGTGTCTACTGAAGCAGCCTAAAGCATCTCAGAGAGAGGTGAGGCTCCCAGAGGACATCATCTCACTCACACGACCCCGACCAAGAATGTAAATAACTCAGTCCCCATTCCTCCTGAACATCTGAAAACCCCAGCTCCTAAGTGGTTTACCTGTCCAGTTTGTCAGAGTGAGAAAAGTGAGGGAATGACTGTGTGTGTGGGGAGGGCAAGGGAGAAAAATTGTGGAGAGTTGTGGAGAAGGG
>NW_010403148.1:45682-52360 GCF_000710305.1 Buceros rhinoceros silvestris | reverse complement strand
GTGACATAGTAAAGAAAAAAATGGATCAAAATTCCAGAGCAATTTAGATTGAGCTGCAGAGATGGTCCTTGTAAGGTTTCCTAAGGTTCCTAAACAGCTTAAGTCCCCAGTTGCCTTGGAAAATAATTCTGAGGACAGTGCTTGCACAGTGCCCCACTTCCTGAAGAGAACGCCTACTGCTTTTGACTCCATTCATCAATGTTACTGCTCACATTGGGTCTACGGTTATGGGAAGTGAATACAAAAAGGCTTGTTTGAGGAAACCTCCACAGAAAGGAAGCGAAGGCAGCAGAGGCAGCTGGGCAAGCAGCAGACAAAATAATGAGAGCAGGCTGCTTTGCCTTTCCTTCCCTCTTCTCTTTGAGGAGAGGGACGCACAGGGTGAAGCACTGCCTGGCTCTCTCCAGACACTTGCAAAGGCAAAGGGACTTCATCCCCGCCCTGTGGGACAGAGGAATGACTTCATCCTCACCAAAGAACTTAGTACCATCGAGTTCCACTTCCCTCTAGAGATAGGTCAGGACACAGATGAAGCATAGCCCTGGTCAGGGTTCTCTGCACAGGGGGAAATTTCACCCTGATGAAGAACGCCCCACGACAACACCCTCAGGTTTCATGGGGATGCTGTCAGCCAAATCAACGCTGGTGTTCCAATTCAGACATAAGACATAAAAAACTGGCTAGCCTCCCCTCCAACATGAAGTTGCTGCTTGAATTTTACTTTCAGAGAGCAAGTGTTGAAAGGAAAGCACATCAGCATCACATTTGTGGGGCTTACACTTGCTTTTGAGGTTGTTTCCCCACTTTCAGGGCAGTCCCAGATAGAAAGACCTGCCAGCTCTTCCTTAGTTGCCCAGGCTTGTATTTTTAGTGCAGTTACTCAAATTCCATTCCAATTGTGATGACTTACGCCCTCAGCCTCCCCATCTGGAGGGCAGGTTGGAGTTACCCATAAGTCTGGGTACTTATGTGGCTGGCAAAGATGCTGTGCTTGCTGGTCTCATTTCCCATTGGAAAGGGCTGTGCAGAGCTGTCCAGGCGCTAAGTGAGATTTCCAATCCCGAGCAAAAGAATATGTATAGGAAGACAGCTTTCAGGGCAAAGGTAAGTGGGAAGTGACGTAATCAGGAGAGCTGGAAGGATGGACTGCAGAAACAGCAGAGGAAGGTTATAAAGAATGACTGCATCTGTAGCACTGTTCCAGACCATCCACATGCTACCAGCCCACAGCTTAACGGCAGAGGTTCAGCTGGCCCATTTGCAAGGCAGTGTAGGACTCTGAGTGTGGCTGCTAAGGATTTGGGCACCTCCATCCATGGCAATGCACAATCAGAGCAGCCTGATGGGCACCTTCTTCCTGGATGAGGCTATCTGGTGAAAGAATTTAACCTGGAATTCTTTTTCTTTTGTGATAAAGCTGCTGTGTCATCTCCAGCATAGGCCACCATCTTCCCAGCCAGGTACCAGGCTGTTACCAGACTGATTAACAGGAAGCCTTCCAGCAACTCAATTCCCCCCAGACCCATCTGTCTCCCTCCTGCAGCCACTCCACAGTTCTCTTTTAGCTTGTGTTAGAAAAAATTCAACAAGGACCTTACACAAGTTTAATTTTCACATTCCAGCTGGGGGGAGGAAAGGTGTGAAGAAGAATTTGTGTTGTCTCCTGGTTCTCCTATCCTACCTGACGACTTACAGCAATCAGGATAGCTTCCAGCTGCTTTTGCCTGTGGCTCTCACCCCACGCATTCTAGCACATGATACCACAATACCATTCTGCTCTCCACATTTCACACACCCAGCTCAAGGATTTGGCACATTGTCTCTGTGGATTCACCCAGGCAATCACTAGAGGGTCCTGAAGGAAGCTGGAAGGGGACATCCACTTCAGGGAGTGTAGCCTCCCCAGAGAGGTACCAAGTACCTAACAGGACCATTGCATATCCAGGCAGGCGTGACTCCAGGAAAAGGCGTATGTGCACCTCTGACTTTCAGAAAAATCTTGCCACAGCTGAGCAACGTTAAACACATCCAGAGTTCTAAAGTTCACTGGAAAACAGCATCTGGTGGCAACCTTGGCTTCTAAGGTAGAGCAGCATCAAAGCCACTTTCCCACCCAGCTGTGAAGTGACAGGCTGGGATTAAGCAAAGACATCAGTCAGAACCAGCACGACTCTTCAGGCATTGTCTTGACTCCAGGCTCTGCCTCTAGCCAGAGCTAAGAAAAACCGCATTGTCCTTGAGCAGTACCTCATTGTGCTATTGCAGCGTGTAACTTTTAAGACTTAATTAACTCGGTAACACGTAACTGGAGTGCATGACTGTGTCAGACCATCAGTTCTAAGAGCCTCAGTTTCTGTGGAAAGCTACATAAGTAGCAAAACATGAGGTATCTTCCATCCTCCTGCCCAGCTTGTCCTGCAGAAGCTTTGTCCACAGTTGCTTTCAGGTGAGATCTGGGTGTTCTGAAGTGACCCACCTTTACCAACACTCACAGCCAGAGCTCAGATCCCATAGGTCCCACCAATTTCCCTGACAAGCAAGGCTGGTATGCAGTGTGAACATGCCCTTTCCTTGGCTACCCACCCAGGAGCTAAAAAGAGCAGAACAGTCATTGAAACTGGGCACTGCTTTTCCCCTTCATTCTGTGCTCTACATCCTATATGCAAAAGCTTGTCAGGACAGAGTCAGACACAGCAGGGCCATTGCGAGATGATACCTTTTCTTCTTGGCCCTTGTTCAGCCCATTCGCATTCATCCCTCCCTGTCTGCTGCCTTTGCACAGACTCAGAGCATCCTCAGCCAGAGGCTAGAAATGTTCAGTCTGGCAATATGCTTTTCCTTGCTAAATCCCAACCACTTTATCCACCATCTGCCAAAGTCGGAAATAAAACCTGAAATCTCTCTCAGTTCCTCAGATGTGGCTTATTTCCCCACACATACATCTGCCTTTTGAGATCATTTCAGGACCGAGCAAGCCCACCTGCAGGTCAGTTGGAGTTTGTAGAACCCTAAATACAGTCATTTACCTTTACCATGGACATAAGCAAGAGAGGGCACGACAGTCTCCACAAAGGCTCCTGGGGGCTGGAAGGAAACACCACTGAGGAGCTTGCAAGCCATGACAGAGTTGCATGAAGAGAAGCCAAAACTTACAGGAGCTCATCCCAAGTGTCACATACAGCCTTGATAGCCCTGAGTCAGTTCCCAGCTCAGCTCAGGATCACCAGCACAAGGGATTACAAAAGCAGACACTCTCAGCACAAAGGCTATTCAACTCGGTGGGAAAATTTCTCTCAATGTGACAGTAGTTTGCTTATGGGAGAGCAAGTTAAGAGAAAACCATGCCTAACACCAAAGGCTGACAAACAATTAACTGCACTACCAGGGATCTTCCACCATCTCATTTCTCCAGCCACCAGCCACAGCATCCCTCCAGCTGCTGAGATTTCACAGTGTGCTCTGCCCTGTCAGACTGAGCAAATAGCCCTCACAGAATACGAAGCAAAAGACCGTCAAGGCTTACCAGCAGGACAAAAGTCCATCCTCAAGAGTGCAATATATTTTCAGCAAAAATGTTCCTCCTTGCCTTCTGCTTGTTCAGATGCTTCACAGAACTGAAACAACTTGGAGCCAGTGACCAAGATCGTAAAAGCATGGTGGGGGCGGGTTGCCTTATGACTCCGCCCTTCCTCTCCTCGTCCCTCCAACCTCATCTCATGAGCTTGTATCAGTGAAGGAAACTGTATGTGCATACTGTTATGAGCTACCAGGAGCTCCCTGGGTACTTCTGAAATGCAAATCTACAAATGCATCTCAATCCCAGCAGCTTTTTGGGGAAACGCTGAGCATACATCTCAGTTTGAGGGGGCTGAACTGAGCAGGGATAGTACTTTGGGCTTTTGTCTGAGATACTCTGAGGAGAGGGGGGGGAAAAATGGAAGTTCTTGATTCAGAAAAGCCATCTGATTTGGGAAGTGGTTTCATTTTAAAGGAAAGATCCTTTGTGTGTTAATTTGTTGGTGAGTGGCGGGGGGGGAAGGGTGAACACTCCAAAATTAGGGGATGATTAATGGAGGGGAGAAGAAAGTATTTTTCTTCTTTTCCTTCCTTCACTGCCCACTGAGTGACTTGTACTTTAAGACTTGCCCCTTTTTTTTCCCACTAAAGAATTATTATTCTCGGGAAGCCATGTAAGTAAGGATGAAGGGAACTGAGAAGGAATGAAGTCCTCTGTTAGGTTTAGCAATATTCCCGCTGGTAGGATAGCTAGCATTAGCAGGACAGTTTTGAAGGCACTTGTGCTGCTCTGTTCCCCTGAAAGGCAGAGAGGTGCTCTTTCTTCTCTATCCTCTGTACACAGCCCCAGAAGGCTTTCCCCTTGTAGTTTGTATTTGGTTGCCATGTGATTTATGTGGTAGGTTTCTGATTTAGGCAATGTGAGAAAAAAGAAGCATGCAGGAGAGCACCATGTCAGAGTCAGAAGAACTGGTGATTGAATAAATAGGTCAAGGTAAAATTCAAACCAGCTGTGATGATGCCCAAACAGGGCTCTTGTCTTCTCCACCAGGACTTGAAACCGTAGAGGGATGGCTCCTCTCCATGCATAAACACTTACCTCTGAAGCACTCTGTGTCCTTAGCTCCCTGACCTGTTGCAGTACTCACAGCAGGCCTTGAGCAGGGTAGTAAAACAGGTCCAGACTTCCACCTAACATCTTTCCATGAGACAGCAAAGTAAGAGTTTGCAAGACCATTGCATATGTAGAAAAATGAGAAATAACCCTCTGACCTATTATGCAATCAGAGCTAGCATCTATTACACTTGCCATCATTTAGAATAGGCTGCTGTGAGGATGAAGGCCCTTGACTCACTAGGAAAGGAAGAGCTATTACCTTTCCACATTCCCGTTAACTGAGTCCGGTCTGAGATCCTCTGGAGAAAATACCTGGCACTTTAATAGTCTTGATGAGAAAGTTAGAGTCTGCCCGAACTCTCTGGCTAAGGTCCATTGCTCTAGGGCCATTCAACCTCACAAAGAAAGACACAGATTGCACTCCCCTCCTCTCATTCTCTTGCGTTTGCTCTAACCTGTGGTTATGCTATAGGACCAGTGCTGTTACCGGAGAGGACAAGCACTCCTGTGAACCTCCAGTGAAAAGTGGGACACAGCCCAACCTTGAAGAAGTCAAGAATGAATCCATACAGGCAGCTGTAGGCAGGGTCACAAATAACCTATGATCTTTGGGAAGAGTCAGTGGCAAGCATTTAGCACTCGTTTTCCATGGTCAGTGTCAATATTTTCAAAGAAACAGCTAGGAGCTTACTTGGAGGGATAAAAGGAAGGACAAAAGTGACTTAAATTCATGCAAATGGATTTCAAACCATTACACCCATGTCTGCTCTGACCTTCATTACACCCAATGTCCATGATTAAAATTTATCAGAGATCTGTCATTGGCTCACAAATTGCCAAGAGTCCACCCTTTGTAAACTCAGTTTTTGTCTTGAGATTCTGGGACACATCAGAGAGAGATTCGGGGCCATTGCTCCACAGTCCAGCCCGACGTCCTAATTCTTGCACTGGAGCTCAGTCCAGCATATCACCTCCAGTCCTTTCATCATGGTTTTCCACAACGCCCCCAAATATTTCAGCAGTATTGCAGCTTACTTCAAGCAGATAAGCTAACCTAAAGCACTTCCTTGAAAGACAGGATTTTGCCCGCCTCAGAGGTAGGTGACATATATAGACGGCTTGATCAGGTCTGTTCTTGTGTCTGTGGGCAAGTCAAACCACAAACACCCTGCAAACACCAAAATGGATGCTTCTGTGCCCTGCAGAAGTACTCCCAGCCACTCCAACAGAAAGCAATGCAAAACCTCTACCTGTGTTTCTAATCCATACTTGCCTCATCTCTTAACTCCTTGAGGCTTCCTTCATCTCACAGCTTTTCCTGCCTGTCTGTTGACCTTACCTACTAATTCAGTTCAATGATCACCTCCACTACTTGTATTCTCCTGGTCCTGGTAGCCTTGCTTTTAACAGTGGTTGGCTTCCATGCGTGTTAAATGCTTTTGGTTATTTTGGCCAGAGCAGTCTGAATGGGAAATGCACTGTTAAAAACCACCTAAGTCTATTTCATGTAAAAATGAAACACCTGTGAGACGGTTTCTCATGAGGGTACGCAAGAGGTGAAACAGGATCATATAATTAAGCCTAGAACATCTCCCATTCTTTCCAAAGTAAGTACGTCTTCCTCTCCAGGTCCTTAGTGCCCCACTCATTCACATGGTGCACAAACTAGTTTGTCTCCAGGCTTACCCTGTAGCAAAACAACCAGTTCCTCTCTTGAGGAAACCTAGACCCAGACGAGAGGTCAGTTTGCTTGAGCATCCCAGACAGGCAATGCAGATCTGTAGTGAACTCAGGCAGATACTAACACTATTCTAGCCAGCAATATGTCTGGAAATGCCCTTAATGTAAGTAACACGTGTTCTCCGGACATGGCATGAAAATACCATGAAAGGGCTACAACACAACCTTTTCATTATTTCCAGTGAAAAAGGTGGGGGAGAGAGGGAGCGAGGGAGGGAAGGAAAGAGGGAGGGAGGAAAAGAGGGAGGGAAGGAAAGAGGGAGGGAGGAAAAGAGGGAGGGGAGGAGGGAGGGAGGTGGGGAACG
>NW_010403148.1:42485-45550 GCF_000710305.1 Buceros rhinoceros silvestris | reverse complement strand
AGGAAGGAAGGAAGGAAGGAAGGAAGGGAGGGAGGAAGGGAGGAAGGGAGGAAGGAAGGAGACAAAAAAAGGAGAGGAAAAAAGCAGGAAAGCTAGCAAGACAAAACAATCAAGCAAGCAAGAAATAACACATAAAAATTAATTATGCCCCAGGGGCATAGAAACATCAAACACATCCTAGGGAAGATGAGATTTAAATGCTATACTGTACGGTCAGAGCTAGCCCATAGCCAGTGACTCAGCACATGGTGTTATTAACAAGGCCAGCATTGATACAGCAAAAATCAACGTATGCTGAAAGATACCCATGCCCAGGGGATTGACTCATACTGGGCACTGATTCTGGCATCTTCCTCCTTCTAGAGAAACCTGTGGCCTATAGGTTAAAAAACCCCACTATGAGGGCTGAAGAAATATCTGGGGAAAGAGGAACCCAGATGAGATCAAGTGCATATCTCATCAAGGAATGCACTCCTTGGAAAAGCAGGAGACTGGAGGAAAAAACAAAGAACATTTTCCAGATCACAGAGATTATTTCAAGAAGGCAAAGAGTAGAGCTGGGAATGACTACTCCTTGCTCCAAGACGTACATGTCTTAGCTGTGCAGAGGAGGTGTCAACAAAGGAACAAGAGGGCTGAGGTAGGACAGGTTGTTGAGAGGCCTGGATGGTATCAGGGTAAGTGAAGGGGACTGGTACAGGTCAGATATGTCTTAGGTTGGATTGGGGTGGGATTTGGCCTTTTTCGTCCCCTCCTATCACTCCCCTTCATATCCACCACCCTGCAGGTAATGCCTCCACAGCTGTAAGGAACAGGGACAGGAAGAAGCAGATCCCTAGAAATCACATTTCTGATACGGGACTGGGGTTAGATACAGCGGTTGCTTCTGCCACGGCACATCCTTGCCGGTTGTGATTGTCTCAGGCCTGAGCTGTGTAGGCAAGAAGTGGGAGCATGTGCAGCAGGGGAATCCAGGCTGGTAGAGCAATTCTCACCTCATCAGGCATGGGCAGACTAGGCAGACTGCTACAGATCAATACTTCTGGCTGTTCCCTCTGCCTCCTGTGCCGTGAACCATTTTTTCTCCAAGGATGGTCCCTGACTGTACACAGAGATTTAAATCTGAGCTGGAAATATGTCTTGTTCTGATGGTCACAAGGAAAATATCAAACCAACAGCATGGGTGCACTTTTCTACCACATGGTATAGGCTTAAAGAAACTGTGCAAATAAAAAATAAATATAAATACTTCCTACTGCTTTTAAGGGGACAAAGGCAGTGACAAAGTGCCATATATTTCTCTGCCTTGAACACGTTGACTTGTATTACCCGAACTATCTACAGAGAGACGAAGTACGTACAGGTCTGTACAAATCCAATAGCCCCTTCGGGAGGCTTAGGCCGACGTTCAGTTTGGGCTTAGGGATCGCAGTATGTCAGGAGAGATTGCAGCACTTCTTAGACAGTATTGTGGGGATTACAATGAGCTGCACAGACAGTATTTTGATGCAAAGTAAGCCATCACTAGAGCAAAGACAATCACAGGATTTTTCATATAACAATTGGAATAAAATAATCCTTGTCCAGTGTGAGGAGCAACACAGGCTGCGACAGACAGCGTACTAGCTCAGGATGCAAATGTGCAGGCAGTAAGTAAAGCTGCTAGTGCAGAGAACCTGGAACAGCCTATTCTCAACTGCTTCTACAATTCAAGAAACCAGAGTCTATTTTAAAGGTGGAAAGATGGTAATTATAAAAGGTCAGACGAAAAAACCCACCCTCTTATAAAGATTACAGGAGGGTCACTTAGAATCTGATAAACTTGAATGAAGAGCCACAGGGATATTTTTTGTTGGATCCAGAAGTGCAGCAAGATTGAAGCTTTATGCCTTTGATAAAAAATGGTAGAAGTCAAGTAAAATATTTTACTTTGGTAGTTCAGGAAATATTAGTCTTGTAAAGCAGAGCAGCTGTAGATTTCCTTAGTACTCTAAACAGCTCTTTTCACTTCCCTGATGCATTCTTAGAAGATACCATAGCTTACCAGTAAAGATATATGTTAGATCTGGTTTTACAAATAATAGTATATCTATCATCTGGTAACATATGAAGAGTGCCAGCAGGCAGGTGAGTTGAGTCAAGCAGTTGACACTCAAGTTAGAATTTACACATGTAATCTGTAATCCCTGTTAACTCCTCTCTACAACAGGAGGTAAAAAATGTTATGGAACCATTTGAGCACCTTGTGGGAAAGGATGCACAGTCACATATTGATCTGTATTTATCACCATTAAAGAACAGTGTGGTATCAGCAAGATGGGGGTTGTCACTGGCTGAGAACAAAATGTCTTTAAGAATGGAAACCCTTATCAGAATCACTGGGCACTTGCAGAAGTACAGAGAACCAGATAAGGCCAAGGCAAAAAAACCCAGTATGATTTAGAGCCTGCGAACAACTTCTCAACTGAGGGAAACACAAGACTGAGTCAGCCATCACAAAGGACTTGATATCCAAAGGTCTGTGCCATGGTCTTCTGTTTATCCAGGTACATAGTGGAGAAGGGGTGGAGGGATGAATCTCTTTCAGTGCTCCTAATAGAAGAATGGCAGTGGACCTGCTATGTTGCCCCAAACTGAGAAGGCTGCAAGCAGCCATGCTCCTAAGATAGAGGAGCCTCCATGACATTCCATTAGGAATTAGACCACCTGCTCCTGATTGCAGTAGGTCTGGTCTCCAGAAAAGTCCATAAGACAGGTCCAAGACACAGTAAACACCATTTGCAAGTTAAGTTGCTTAAGAGTTATGTTATAAATTTAAGCAGTTTGTGTTCAGTGAAGCTGGATTGGAAACTTTTTTTTTCCTATGGTTTTGCTTCACATGGTAAATGTAGGCTGAAGAAGCCCTTGGTATGGGCATGTTAGAAACCAGACCCTGTAAAAGCGACTCCACAACCTCTCTAACAGGCACCGCACAACATCATGGCCTGCGGTGCATTGCCCCACTTCAGTCATGATTTGAGGTTTGAATTCAGGGCAGGCTTTTCAAACAAGCGTGGCAGTCAGCA
>NW_010403148.1:25665-42396 GCF_000710305.1 Buceros rhinoceros silvestris | reverse complement strand
CAGCAGGAAACCACAGCAGTGAGGGAAGAGGGGGTCAGTAACAGAGAGGGGTGGGAGCTTTGGAAAAGAGAAGCAGCAAAGCGAGAACTAAAAGCAGGAGGAAGATGGCATGAAGCTTTCTGAATGGGGAAGTGGGAAGACACAAAAGGGGAATATGGCAAGCAGGGACAGTTTGCAGCCCATCTAGGGCTGGTCAAATTACTCTCTTTTCTGGTGGAGATCCAGAGAAAAAGTCTCACGGCCACTCACAATGGCCTGAATGATAGCTCACATAAAATAAATCTTACCAGGGCCCAGGGTAATGAGAATACCAGCCGTGGCCATGTCATGTGCTCACAAAGAAATGAGCCTTGTGTTCCCACCAGGAAAAGATTCCCCCAGCTGCCCCACCTGTGCTGAAGAACAAGCCTCCTGCACAGCTTCTGCCCTCCTGTGCAGGGCTGTGAAGTGCAAATATCATTTCTGAAAGAGCCCTCTCACCCTTCCCCTGTCCTCCCTGAGGAAGCAGAACCCCCAGAAAGAGGGAGAGAGATGGACCAGTCCTCACTGCTTTGGATCCTTGTGGGGTGAACAATGGTATCATACATTTCCTCCCTTGCCCACCGTCTAACGTGGGTGTTGTACGAACATAGCAAGAATGAGTCACTTGGAGGTGACCCAGCCCAGGGCCCTGGAAGTCTCTCAGAGCAGAACTGTCTCACTGAGCAATTCTTTCCCATTAGCATCTTCCTCAAACTCAGCAAAAGGAACAAGAAACCCCAGATGGGCACATGCCTTCCCTCAGCCCCTCTGCGCATGTAGAAGGAAACTCAAGTCAAGAGCACCTCTTGGTGGTGTGAGAGGACATCAAAGCAGCAACAGATCTGTATGTGCATAGTTAGGGGTTATGGGCCTGTTTTCTGCGGTTTCCTTCCTTTTCCTGCAGCATGTGCAACCAAATGAGAGGTTTTAATGTAGCAGGTGCCAGTTGTTCTCAGAGTGATTACAATAGGTGTTATTTGATATCCCATTTTTAATAATTTAAATATGATGGAAAGAAACACCCTAAAAGCCTTTATGTAGATCCCTATTGCCTCTCTACAAAGGCGACTGTGAAGAAGGGATGTATATAGATTGACAGCATAGACCTCTGACTTGGATGAGAAATTACTATCCACAGAAGTAGCAGGCAATTCTTTTCCAAAAGTAATTTGCCCAGAAGTGGGTTGGAGATACACTTTCTTGCCAGGACATCCACAGCTCATTGTCGACCATACAGAACTACAGCATCTTTGACATATGGCTCGTCTGGACATAAGGTCTCCACAACAGTCCCTTCTCCCTGACCAGTTTTAACTTGTCTGTTTCCCCAGGCCCTTCACATTGCCAATCCCACAAGCCCATATGCCGTAGTACAAGGACAAAAGCACACACCAACACCCAGAAGGACAGTGGTCCTTGACCATCTCTACCACCAGGTCACCAGGTCCTGCTGTGCCACAGGCCAGTTTTCCATCCAGTCTCTCTTAGCCTGAATCCCATCCCTAGTCTCAGTAATCCTCAAAGGAATGTTACTTTGTCCCAGGTAAGACCCAGTGTATTCTCCAGCTCTCCACAGCTCTTTTCCCCTCAGCCTCCATCCTTCCCACTATGGATGTTCACCATCTGTTTTTCCCATCCTGCTCCTCTGCAGGCACATAAGGGTTATTGGAAACCTTCAGAGAAGAGAACTGGTGAAAACTGAAATGTCCCTTTGGAGAAGCTGATTCCAAATGCAGTTTCAACAACGTCCAGAAAAAGGTTAGTTTCCTACTTGCCTGTCCCAGGATGCCTGCCCAGCTCCCTGAATCCCTAGGGGCTCCACCAGCTCTATCTTTTTGGGCCAGATGTCTCCCACAGAGAACTCTCCATGTGTCCAATTGCCCAGGGGGCTATAATGGCTTTTCTCCATCCACCAGTAGCATTTTCTAGAGACAGATAAAACTGTCTTCTCTCATGACTGAGTCCCTGTCTCCTGGTCCACTATATTCTGTGCCTACCTACCTTTTCTAGCTCTTGCTGCTGCTCTCCCTGTAACAGCCTTTGACAGTCTCCACCCTTCACTGGCCTGTATTCCTATGGCCTGTTCCTGCTTTTACTTGCAGAGGAGTCAGTGAGTTTCCTCTCTCCCCCTTCCCTACCACCCACAGAGGGGACACCTAGTACATCTGGTTGCTTTGTGCTTCTGGAATAGCCCTGAGACTTGGAAACATTCCGCAGTCAAAGGTTTCTGGGTTGCAGCCAGCAGTGAGTGACGGATGGGAGAGTTCTCCTCCTGAGCATGTCAGCTGCAACAGCCTCCTGTGGCTGCAGTAGCACAAAGGTCTCCAACATATGGAGAAACACTTTCCCTCTGAGTTCCCTCCTTCAGGAACATCCCGGTTTAAAAAAAACACTGTTCTTGGTCTAACTGGCCTCTTGACAAAGTCTAGAAATTCTAATTAATTCTGCATCACCACATCCCTTCTATAAAATGCATCTCCTGCCCATCCAGTCATCAGATGAAGCTGAAGCACATACATGCATTTTTCCAGGCTTAGTGTTGCATGGGAGAGAGGGAAGGAAGAGGAGGCAAACCCTCATTTTGAGAAGGGATGTGAAGGAGTAGAGAGACTCCTCAGATCTTTCTTCTCCTTGACTCTTTTTTCTTAGGGTGACGCCGTCCTTCTCCTCCTTGCTACTTAGCTCTAAAATTCTTTTGTCTCCTGAGAACAATGAGGACAGGCTGAGAGAGTTGGGATTATTTAGACTGGAGAAGTCTCCAGGGAGACCTTATGGAAGCCTTCCAGTACTTAAGAGACGTATAAGAAAGATGGAGACAATCTTCGTAGCAGGCCCTGTTGCGACAGGACAAGGGGTGATGTTTTTAAACTAAATGAGCAGAGGTTTACACTAGGTAGAAAGAAGAAATTTTTTATGATGAGGGTGGTGAAACACTGGCACAGGTTGCCCAGAAACGTGGTAGAGGCCCCATCCCTGGAAACATTCAAGGTCGGGTTGAACAGGGCTCTGAGCAACTTGATCTAGTTGAAGATGTCCCTCCTCATTGCAGGGATGTTAGTCTAGATGACCTTTCAAGGTGTCTTCCAACCCATATGATTCTATGACGAGATGGAAGAGGTCTGGCAGCAGCTCGCTCCCGCTAGCTGCTTTTGCACAGATGTAGGGTGGATAAGGAGAAGCTGTTTTGCAGGTGCTCCTCGCAACCACCAGCCTTGGCTTTCACAGTAATGACAAGAGCAGGGAACAAGAAACAGTTCATTGCATCCCTTGATGCATTTGCTCCACTTCATGGTGAACATACAGGTTCACACACTATTTCCTTGTACTAGTAATCTGAGCAGGTGGGTAAGTAAGTGCAGCAGGACCTTATCACCACAGGAGAGGAGGAATAGAGTGTCCATAGTTAGGCTGCTGCTTCCTAGAGGCTGCTTAACTTCCTTGTTCAGCCTTTACAGAAAACATTGTTCCTTGTGACATTTCACCATTGACACTCAGGGATCTTCCCAGGCCTGACAAATCTTCATTGTCCCACATCACCCACTACTCCCACTTCAGTTTCCATTCCCTGCTTATGCATCCTCCAAAGTTTGGATGATAAAGGAGGAAACCCACCCCTCCACTTTCCCACCCCACTTCTAATCCTTGTTCAGCTCCCCTGTAAAAGCAGTTTGGTGCCCCCCACCGTCCACTGGGATGGGGTGGGAAGGGAGTGGGTGAGACATGGAGGGAGAAAAAAAACCACTGCAGCAGTCATCATCCCAACCGTGAAGTCATGCATGCCCCGCCTTCAGCTAACTGCCTCGGCCGCAGAGCTGATGCTGTGGTGGGAGGGGAGGAGGGACCAGAGGGTGATCATCGAGTGAAGTTCCCTCTTCCACTTCCTCCCTCCCCGCAACCTGCCGCTCACAGCAGCACAAGGGCTGATACCCATATTTGCCCGTCTCTCCCTGCTGTTCACCTTGGCCTGACTTTCTTTTGCTCCAGGCACTGTCGTCCGCCACAGGTCCAGAGACATGCAAGCCATCAAGTGTGTCGTGGTGGGAGATGGGTAGGTACCCCACTGGTTTGGTGTGGATGTGGGGAGGGAGGGGCAGTGACAAGGGGCAGGAGACAAGGTGGCGGCCTGGTGAAACTTCCCCAGCTTTGCTTCTGACCTCCTGCAGACTGCATTCCCTCTCTTACTCACTCTTCCCTTGCCAGGGCTAGGCACCTTCTTCTGGGGAGTCTGTGGAAGAGAACATTTTGAAGGGCATCTGCAAAAGGGGCATGGAAAGTGGAGCAGGTCTGTCCCATGCACAGGAGGTGGTGGCGTTGCTGCCAGATTCAACCTGTAGGCAGTAGGCAGATTTAAAACTCAAGAGGTGCGAGCACTCTCCTGCAGGTGAATGGCTCCTTGAGAGCCATCTGCTCACTGCGACTGACTGGCAGAAGGCACGGCACTATGGTCCTAATGAGATGTTTGCCAGTATCTCTGCATTCTGCTTTTCTCGTCACATTTTCTTTGTATCAGGGAGTGAGGAAGACTGTTTTTCAAGGGGTTTCTGTGGGCAAAACGAGAAGCTCTTTCTACAAGTATGTACTACTTTGGGAGCGGGAGGTAACACAACCTTGCCTTCACGGCACGATGGCGTCACTGCCCATATCCCATGATCCCTGGAAATGGCCTGATCTAATCTACGAATAATGAAGCAGTCAGTAACTGATGGGGTCAGGAGGGATGAGGTGGACAGGGCCTCTTCTTGCCCTGTGAGATGAGTAGATGCAGGGGAGGGAGGGGAGGAGAGTCCACATTTGGCACGGTGTAGGTTAATTCATTTCCCAGCTAGGAGCTGGCCAGGCTGTTAACTGGGGCAGCTATCAGGTAGCAGATGAAGAGACATTTGCAGCAGCCCTGCTCTCCACAGTCACTTCCTCCTTCAAAACTTGCCTGGGGAAGAAGACGTCATCAAACATAACAGTACATGTTAGACATATTCTCAGGGGATGGGGCAAGGGGATGGGGAGAAGAGACAAGGAAGGACAGAGCTCCAGATAAACACCATTACTTCTAACAAAAGTCCCCTGTAGGCTCCAGGCTAGATCTGGATGAACAACTCCACTGGGCGTTTATCTGTTGCCCTGTTAATCCCCCTGTTTCCCCCTTACACATTGCACCAACTCTGCAGTCATTCTCGAGGCAGCATTCCCCTCATATCGTGGCTTAACCCCACAACAAGTCCTGCTCTCAACCCCTCTGACCTCAACTGTTTTTAAATGTCTTCTGTCCCATTATTTTGCTTCTCACAGTGCACTTCCCCCTCATCATCTTGCAACACAGCAGTTTAGCCATCCCTCCACTGCTCTAAGTTCTTGGTTCACCACCCTTCATCTTGCTCCTGGCCATACCAGCCATGTCACCCTTCCTTGGCTCAACCTTACCGACTGCAGGTCCTTCTGCCATCACTCAGCTAAGCTCCTCATGGTACTCCATAGCTGTTCTGGCTCCATACCTCCCATGGCTCTACCACACATTACAAACCTCTTAACTCTTCCTGAGTTCAGTTCCAGGAACCTGCAGATGCCACTAATCTCACCTATTCTCTGAATGGCTTTGTTGTAATCTTCACTGACCTTTTGTGCTCCTCTCTGTTCAACAACAGCAATTCAGAACCTTCCCTCCTTCCATGACTGACTTCCCCACAGTCCCAAGATCTCCTAAGCCATTACCTATAGAGCTTCAGGAAGCCTCCAGGCCCCCCCTCAATATCTCTAGAGCAAGAGGGAAGCAAGGAAGCTGGGAAAAGAGAAGGGACTGTGAGAGGAGGATGTAAGAAAGGGAGGTGGCAGAAGGAAGAAAAAAGTGTCAGTGTACACCAAAGAGCTCAGTTTCCTCCTCAGCTGCCCCACAGCGCAGTGACCAAGGCAGGTGCCTCATGACCAGAGCAAAGATAGCAGCTGTGCCTGTCAAGGGCACACAAAAAGGCAGGGCTGCAGCTCTGCAACAGGGGACTTTGTAGGTACAGCTGAGATGGTTGGAGCATCTCCAGCCTCTCTCCCAGGAAAGACATCTCCCTCTCCCTGTGGCTTGCTCATAGTCTGAGGAAGCAGGTTGCTTTCACCACCTCCATTTTACACACGCTGTAACTGAAACATGGCCAGACTTTCCCAGGCCACACAGACCTGAGAAATAGCAGTCCATCAGAAGGATTCTCCTTCCAACACCTGTCCTTGCTGCTTTATCTTCTTCCAGTTTCTCTCCGCTTCTTCTTTCTGTCACCACAGGTTTTTCCTTGCCCACAACACCTTCTCCTCCCCTTGATAGCCTTACTGCCCCCCTTCTCACCTCCCTCATGTGAATGCTCTCATCCAGTCTGGATTGTGCTGCTACCCTGGCTTATTCACACCCCACCCTGTTGCAGCATGGGCACAGGAGAGGCTGAGGAGAGAAACTCAGAAACAGCACCAGCACCTCCATGAGCTACCGGGAGAGGAAACTTGCTTGCTGCTTACTGCTCTCCCTGCGGGTGATGCTGCAGTGTTCCACAAGTGATTCTGCAGCTTGCTGCAAACAGACAAGACTGGAAGGTGTTGTGGTTAAGTCAAGAAGAGGTGTTATCAGCCCTTGGCCAGAGCACCGGCAGAGGTCTGTGTTGAGGAGCTGTAGCTGGCTGGGCAGCTTTGTCATGGCACTTCCACAACAAATCAATACACCTGCCCTGACTGTGAGCGTACAGCACTGTGCGCACACTGGAAAATGGGCTCCCACCTCCACCTCAGAGTGGATGCATTTTAGCTGAGTGATCTCTGTACCAGACTGTAAAAACAAGCTTTCATGCTTGAAGACAACAAACATTTCTGGGTGACATCCTGTCTCTCTTCCTGCCAGTTGTCTAACCTATGGTTATGCATGCTGCCTGGTCCTGTGAATGTCTTTCTGCTTCAAAGGATCTCCTGATAGGGCTAGCTTAGAAGCGTGGAAAGATTGCCCCTCCCCACCTCACCCTAGCAAGACTTCCTGCTAATTTTTCTTTCTCTTCCAGAGCTGTGGGGAAAACCTGTCTCCTTATCAGCTACACCACCAATGCCTTCCCAGGAGAATACATCCCCACTGTGTGAGTAATGCATAAACAGGTCCTGGGGTGGGTGGGAGGCATGTAAAGCAGGATGCAAACGGTGCAGAAACCTCTTGTTTTCCACTGTGAAGGCAAGGCTGCAATTTCTATGCCAGCAGAGGAAGGGCTGCCAAAGCAGCGAAGGTGCCTCTATGCCTCGGATCTGTCAACTTTCACCAGAAGGACACGTGGTCTTATAAAACCCTGGTATAAACGAGATATTTGGGAGACAAAAATCAACCCAAGGCTCTATCTGCCTGTTAAGGTTGCAAGTACTAGATGGGGTCCTGTTAGGCAGAACAACCAGACACCAGGCTGCAAAAATCTGGCCAGACCCAAGAGAAGATGGTTGGATGGACAGGAGTCCGCAATGCCTTCTTTGCCCAAGGCACTCAACGTCATTGGGGCAGGCGCTGATGGTAAGAGTGCAGGATTCAGCTCCGTGCCAGAGTAGAAGCACTATGCAATCCAGCAGATGTATATGTGAGGCTAGGATGGATCTGCAGACTCCTGGAATGAGGAGCAAACTTAGAGTGAGTGTAGTTTGAGCAGTCAGATGCATTTGTCTCCACACGGTGCATGGACATCTGTTTGGGGATGCACACCACACGTACTCATACCACACCACTACATGCTCCCTGAGGAGCGAAAAGGAGCTAAGCACAGTGTGTCAGACTGCCAGCTCAGGTTCAGATTCTCTGAGAAGGACAGGTGCAGAAAAACCTCAGGACCTCACTTTTTTATCCAGACAAACTTGCATTGGACATTGAAAAAAACGACTGTGGCGGAAAACTCATCTTTTCTCAGAAGCTGGTTTGTGGAAGGGCACCATCCCTTCCTAACATGTAGACATGAAGTGGTAATGTGTTTTGTCACACACCATTTCTCCTTCTGTCTGAGGCTTGTGTCTGGAGGTGTGAAATGGAGGCCCTTTTGTGCTCCTGGACTGCATGGCTTACAAGGTGGCATATCCTGTGACCACATTCACAAGATCTTTGTGTTGGTTCCTTCTTATTGCTGGTTTCCCTCACTTTAGCCTGAAAAAAAAAAAACAAACATACCAAAAGGAACAAGAAGTAAACTTTTCTAGGAACAGGAAGTAAACTGTTCTAGGATGAGGAAAGAAATGCATCTATTGATGTTCCATTAATGTCTTTGATCTCTATATTCATCTCTGTTAAGTCTTTGCTCCCAAGCACATAATCCTGACAGCTGTTCTCAAATATTTCATGCTGGACTGTCAAAGAGTAAGGGGACATACCTTGGCACATTGTCCTCAGTTCTAGCAGGGGTGCTGAGGAGTGCAGGGCTCTGGAGTAGCTACAGAGACATGGGTTCTTCACCATTAAGAAGAAAGTTGGGTTTAGAACACTGAAGACAGGCAGGGGCGTGGCTAGAGCAGACACAGTTGTGGGAAGGATACTGAGGAAAGAAGTGGGAAACTGGAGGGTTTATGGATCTGCATACAAGGTGACAAAGGTGGAGCTGCAGCCAGACACCTGTCCAGGACAGATGGGTGATGGGGAGGAGGTTGATGCTGAATGGGAGGTCCAGAGGGTCACAGGAAACCTGTATCACCCAGGTGAGCTGAGAAGAGGAATCACTACCCTTTCCTCCTAGGTGCACCTAGTGAGCCCCACCTACACTACTGGAAAGGCTCCCTCTTCTCCTGTTTGAGCTGTGGACTGTGTCTCTGAATTTCAGGTTCGATAACTATTCTGCCAACGTGATGGTTGACAGCAAGCCTGTAAATCTGGGGCTATGGGATACTGCTGGACAAGAGGATTATGACAGGCTGAGGCCACTCTCTTATCCGCAAACGGTGGGTCACACTCTACGCCCCTCCTCCCTTGTTCCTACCTCAGATATGCCTCCATTCCCCACTGCAAAAATCAACATTTGCCATAAAAGTGACAGGACTGTCCCTGTCTCTCTCTGCCTTTTCTGAGAATAGCTCTGTTGATATACAAGTGCCTTGAAATCCTAAAGGTAGAAGACATCTAAGGGTATTTTGGAACCTTTATCTGAACTTCATTACTGGCATAACTTAGCAAGAAAACCAAGATATGCAAAGTTACTTGTGAACCCAGAAGACAATGATTTCAGTGTGGGGCCGATGCCTTACACAGCCCTGGTAAAAACCTCTCCTTTTGCAAAGTTAAAATGGTTCAGGGAATTTAGGAACTGAGACATATTTCATATGAGAAATATTCTCATATTTCTGTGAACCTTGCTATTCTGGCGTCTGCCTTTTTAAAGAGATCTGATGTGTGGACACATGTATTTGATCTACTGGTTCCTCAACTAAGCCCAAGCATCTAGCAAAACGAATGGATGCCTCAGATCTGTGTTCACCAGTTTTTCACCACATTGACAGAGGGATTTCAGGGTTTGCAGATCACCTTCCCTGGAGGATATTGTCCCAAGCAGTCTCATGGCAAGCTCAGAAAGGCCTTGCTATCTCAGCCATTGGTCTGAAAATTGCCATTCCAACCAAAATGGCTAAGAATTGAGGGCACGATTTGTTTCAGCTGGGCTCAGCCATCCAGAAGTCCAACACCTGGTATAAGCTGTTTGCCTAGGCTGGTTCTGCAGACAAGGCAAGCAGGTATATTCTCAACAACATGCTTGCACCCACCCTGGGACGCATCCCAAGGATACATGGGGGAACTGTTCTCCAAGGTTTTTGCTCTGATGGTTGTAGAAGTATGGAAATGGCTGGGCCTGACACCCTTGTTATAGCTTGGTGAAGTTGAATGAAGAGCTGGTTTGGTTTTGTTTTGTTTTGTTTTGCTTTGCTTTGCTTTGTTTTGTTTTGTTTTGTTTTGTTTTTAATGGATGTCTAGATTTTGCCATGTCCAGGAGAAACGCTTGTATGGATCACTGAAACTCCGCATTGTTTGCATCCTGCCTATGCACTTCTTGGACTGAGCTTAGCTCTGTCTCAACAGGAGGCAAAATTATTCTGGCCTAAAATCTTTCTGGTGTTCTGTGAGAAATGAGCAGGATGCTGTCAGGCCGTTTCCCATGAGGATGAGTGTGCCTACCACAAAAACCTCATCCTTAGGTTAAAACATTTGGCTCTTCTGATAATGGTGGCTATGGTTACCATGAGTCAGGGGAGCAAATATCCTTCTGTCCTCTAGAGACAATTAACAGCAGTCAGGACTGTGTTACATTGTGAGAGATGGCATGGCCCTCTGCTGCAGAGGGAGGGTCCTGCCTACCCAGCTCTTCTCTCCCCTCCCTGCCTCCTGCCATGCAATCCCATGCTCTCATCCTAACTCTGCTCTATGGTTGTATGCCTACAGGATGTCTTCCTGATCTGCTTCTCCCTTGTCAGCCCAGCTTCTTATGAAAACGTCCGTGCTAAGGTGAGACAGAGTATTCTGGCCCATCGGGGGTCGAGAAGGGTGAGATTGGCGGTGGTCTTGCAAAGAGAATGACTGTGGGTGGAGCCTGCTAATAGGATGTCTTGATTCAGTGAGGTCAGATCTTTTTTGTGTCGGTCAGAAGGAATTAAAATACCAGCCTTTCCCGGATCACCTCAGAGAAGGTAGCCAACCCTATTAAAGGGCTAGTATTCACCTTGCTGGGCTATTGACCCTTGAGATCCCAGGCTTATATTCTGACAGCATCTTTCAGACAAGACTGTCACAGCACAGATATGCAGGACCAGTCCGTAGAGTATGAGAAGCAGGTACCCACAGACTCTGGATGGGAAGTGAGGGAAGAAGTAAGATGTTGATAGAGAGAAGAACAACAGAGTATTTCCTTCCTATCACTTTCAGGTTCCTCCCTGGGTTTCAGGGAGCCATGAAGGGTGGAGAGCAGCTTGTGATTTTGCTTATTAGAATTCGAGCTCCATGTCAAGGACTTTGTCTGAGGACCCAGAAACAAGAGCTGGCCTGGGCCAGGCTCTAATGCCCAACACCGGATGGGAGGGCTGTGAGGAAGGACAGGGTGTTAGCTATCTTGCTGAAATTTGTTCAGAGTTGCATCTTTGTTTCCCTTGTGCATGCCTGTATGTGTGACTTTACACATCTTTGCCATTTTGCTTCCTTGCTAGTGGTTCCCTGAGGTACGGCACCACTGCCCTAGCACTCCCATCATTCTTGTGGGCACCAAACTGGATCTTCGTGATGACAAGGACACCATTGAGAAGCTGAAGGAGAAGAAGCTATCCCCCATTACATACCCTCAGGGTCTGGCTCTGGCCAAGGAAATCGGTATGTGCTTGGGGCAACATCTTGGACCTACTGAAAGGAGAGAGGCAGAAGATAACGGCTTCCCCTCAACCTAATGAGGTGTTTGTAGTGATATCTCACAGTGGTATCTCTGATGGACACAGGGAAACACAGTAAGAATCATGGGAAAAAATGCTCTTCAGGAGACTCAGGAAGGAGATCTGCTCCTTGAAGAAGCCGCAACCCCTCAACCCTCTGTTTTCTGCCTCACTGTGGCCACCACCCTCCACACCTCCACACGCACACACGCGCGCACACACACACACACACACACACACACACACACACACACACACACACACACACATATAAATGTCACTTGCACATTCCCCTCCCCTTTTACTCTGCTATTTCTATCTGGGCCAATATTTTTCTGTAAAAGCCGCAGCTGCTGTGTGGGCAGAGGCCTCTCCTCCACATCCGGAAAGAGGCGGAAGAGTAAGTTTTCTAACATCTCTCAGGAAGAGTTGCAGCTTCCTGTCCCTGCCTCTGACTACCAGGTCTTATACATGCAATCCTGGGTATGCGTGACCCACCCCACCATTCGTTTCAGGGGCATAAGCTTCCTCCTGTATTTAGGGACATGCACAAATGCCTGTTCCAGGTAACCCTTTCTCTCAGATGCAGCATTCATGGGCAGCAGAGAGGGTGGGAAACAATGCTTGAGGGAGTAGTTTTCAATTGGAATTTTGGAGGAGAGGATGTCCAACCAGGATAACATAGCCAGTCTCGCATGATGGCTCTGATTTGGCTACAAGGGTGAAGAATAAGCAAGCTCTGGTCTTGTCTAGCCGCCAAGCTTTGCTCTGAAGTCGAGTGTCTGAGTCTGAGTGAAGAGTGTCCTGACAATGCTTAATGGCTTTGATCACCTGAGTTGTGTTTATTCAATTCAGGCAAGAGCCAGGTGCCTTTCTTTCCAGTTCAAGGTCTCTGAGAATTCGGAGGTACAGAGTCCCAAAAGGGTGGTGCCATGTGATTTGAGATACCACTAGAGGTGCTTGAGGCCAGGCAGTCTGAATGATATCTGAAGCCTGAGGAGTCTTGAGAACTCATCTCAAGACGAGACTGAGGGGGTATTTAGGTGGTGTGTACCTGCCTCAGGGCACTCTAAAATGGGCACTGAGGGAGGAGGGTGTTGTGGCTGTGGAGTGGTGTGAGCCAGAAATGTGTTGGTGATACAGGCATATGCATCTCTTTCTGCTTGACGTGGTCTGTGGTATTCCTCCTCAGCGTTTCTCTTCTGAGCAGCCTTGGCAGCAGACTCTTGGGTACCCCTACTGCCTACCCCAGTTCCCTTCTTCCACATTACAGCACCTGCTTTCCTCCCAACAGACTCTGTGAAATACCTCGAATGCTCAGCTTTGACGCAGCGTGGCCTCAAGACAGTGTTTGATGAGGCTATCCGAGCAGTCCTCTGTCCGCAACCAACCCGGACAAAGAAACGTGTATGCAACCTCCTCTAAGCAAGTGAGTCTGAAAGGGATCTTTGGGAGTGACACAAGTGGCACTTTCCTGCTCCTGAACCCAGATGGTTAGGGCCGCTGGGTTCCTATGACTTGCCGTACCTGGTGGGATGGGTCATCCTCAAAGACAGAGAGGGGGACAGCAGTCCTGCTTGGGGAAAGGACAGGCATGGTATGACAGAGACCACAGACCCCTGAAGCACTTCTTCCTTGCTGCTTGCCTAGGGACATGTTTGCCCCCATCTCCTGTTGCAGGACAGCCCAGGATTTTCCACCACTGTCCTCACAAGGAGCTGTCTGCCACCTTCTGCTACAGAGGGAACTGTGTCCAGGCTGCCCTGGGGATTACCTGCTGTGAAAACTGTGCAGCTGAAGCCTTTGGCTATAGAAAGAAAAAAGAAAAAATTGTTCCTTATTCATGCCAGTAGCCCGATGGCCCTTCCTCTCACCTCAAGGGGGTTTTTGTGTTGCTGTTCATTGGCAGGCAGCAGCTTCTGCCTCAAGACTTCTTTACTCACATTGTCCCCACCCATCCTTCCCCCTCAACTCAAGGCAGCAGAGGAGGAGAAAGGTTTCAGGAAAGGCAAAGCTGGCCAGAGGCTGAGGATAGAGAAGAGTTGAGAGCATTTTAGCTGAGAACCTGCCCTTTCTTCTTCTACCACCACCAGGGCAGAGGCGGGGAAAGCAGGAAAACAGCAGAGCTGGTTTCACAAAGTCTGTTATGTTTTTGGCTACAGATTCTGGCCCTGTCCTGATGCCAGGCTATGCCCAGCACACAGGAGAACGATGGCTCCAGCATCCCAGCACTCAGTACCTTGAGGCGGTCACTGCGCTTTTCACTTCTGCTGGCTTGAAAGACTGTCGTGGGTCTGTAGCACTGGTTTGTCCATTTGCACAACTTCCCCACACTCGCCCCAGCCCAGCTGCTCCTTCCCTTCCTCACCGGCCCCCAAGGTTACATGTAGCGAATGAGACCCAATAAACAGACCGTACATTCTTGCCATGTCCCTGATGTGTTGCACCTCAGGGGAACACAGCCCTGAAGCAGTGGGAAACGGGATGGCTGGGGTGAAAATACTTGCCAGCTGTGCCTCTTCTTCAGTGGTGGCACCCCGGGCAGCGCCACGCTGAGCTTGGTATCGGGCAGCCCCATCTGCTCTAAGATGAACAGAGGAGGACTGATCCATGCACTGAGTTGCTAAGTTCTCAGCTGAGCCCCTGCATTCCTCAGGAAAGTGCAACTATCGTCTGCCAGTGAAAGGCGGTGGGGTAATTGCACCTCAGCTTTTCCCCTTTCTCTTCTCAACCTCCATGTGTTCAAAGGAAAAGGTTGTCTCCCCTCTGAGATGCACAGAGGATGAGATGCAGGCTTTGGGAGGGGACCCCTGGGCCCAGACTCCTCTCCCTGGGAGCTGCCCCTGCAGGTTGTTGGAGACATCCTTTCACCAAAACATTTCTGTGTTAACGATCCTAACTAAGCTAACGTCACAGGCAGTCATATCAATACTGGCAGTCACTCACGCTGCCAGGCACAGGCAGAGTGAGAACAGGAAGGGGGAGGGCAGGGGGAAAAAAAAAAAAAACAAACGAGCAAGGAATGAGTCACCAGGCCAGACAAATTGCCTCCAAGTCAGTAAAACGAAGCTGGAGAGCGGTCCCCACTGTACTATGGATTTGGCATCTGTGAGCACCTACCTTCTTGATGCATTGCAGGGACTTGAGAATAGGAAGTGTTAGAGGATGGCTGCTGCTGCCACTGCTTGTGGGAGGGAGGAGGGCTCAGGGTGCAATGATCGACACTGCAAAATCCTGCAGTCCTAGGAGGGCAATGAGAAACGGTGGAATTGAGCCAACTTACCCCTCCCCAATGCAGCACCACTTCTGAGTTTCAAAGGCTGCTTCCTGCACTGAGGAGGTGCATGGGTATGTCAGCAAAAACCTGCCAGTGAAGCCCCTGCCAGGCACTCTACTGCTAGGGAAATTTCTGCAAATTAAATTCATGGTTGAATTTGAGTAAGGTAGTTAATTCAGTGATGTTACACATTATCCACTAACAACGTCCAGACCAACCCCAGAGGATATCCTGTGGCAGAAGTTCCACAAATGTCTGCATTGCACATGGGCTGCAGCATGAATTTCACAAGCCCCACACAAAGGTAAGGTAAATTGTGTCAACGTAAGTCCAAAAGAGCAGAAATGAAGTCTCTGGAGTGGGCGTGTGCTTATGGAAGGGCAACAGACACAAAGCCATTGAGACAAGAGATCTAGCCTCCCTTAAACATCCTAAACATTACTAAGAAAAATAAATTCTCAGGGGATTAGTACTTCCTCCCCAGTCTTTAAGCCTTGACTTTTACCTTCTCAGTCTTCCCTGTCATGTACAGCAATGTGGAGAGGAAAGGCTCACCATGTGCAAGACACAAAATTCTTGTATCTACCTACCTGTGGGGGTGCACAGGCTGAGCTCTTCTCCCAAAACAATTCAAGCAGTTTGCACAGCCCTGCTGGAGCTGAGGCAGAGAATGAGGCAGGACTCCAAGCATTGAAGAAGCCAGCTGGAGACTGGAAGTTGTGATCCTATGACTGCATTTATGCTAACAAGTCCTGCAAGGGGTAGCTGGCCTGAATAGAGCTCTGCTGTTGCATGGCTCTGTTTCTTCTAAGATAGGAGCTAGGAGGCTCCCTCCATGGTGCCGCAGATACCTGCCCTGCCATGACAAAAATAGCCGCTGGGTGCTGCCCACGCCATTCCTTCCCCAGTGAAGCCTCCTCTCTCCCGTGAGTCTCCACACAGAATTGTGGCCAAGATCTAGGCTAAGGTGTCCTGACAGCTTTGAAGTCCTGTACTGCCTTCACCTGTTCACCTTTGAGCAGCACTGGCTGGACATAAAATAGCTCAAGGAGGTTTGGAAGGCCAAGTTTTAGACCCTGGCTATGTTCTGCTCACAGAGATGCTCCCTGCTTCTGTCAAGGCTGGAATTGGTTGTAGGAACTCGAATGCTCGTAACAACAGAGCCAAATGTCAAGAGCTGGGTGACTGAACAGCACAAGGAGTCGCTGATGCTTGCTGCAGGGCAGGGAAGGAGGCAAGGACTACGAGGAAGTACTTTGTGCAGGGAATGGGATGGGAAAATCCTCATTTCCTTGCTCAGAGAACTGCTCACACTAAGGAGCTTAGTCTTTCCCTGTTCCATTTCTTCTGGGGTCCGCTCCTTGCAGCAGAGGTGAAATCTGGTAGGAGGGTTTGGGGCTGTGGAATTGCAGCTTTTTTCCAAAGAAGGTGCAAAAGGCATGAGATTGTGAATGGAGCCAGGGAAGGGAGAGAGTTGAGAAAGATATTCCCCCTATTTGCCCATCTGCCCTCAGCTCCATCCATCTGGAGATGCTCATAGGACAGAACAGAAGGGAGAAAGGTTTGTATGCTCAGAGTCCACCCCGTTTTCTGAGCATCTTGCCAGCCAGAAGGCTTTGCCATGTCCCTGAAGCTCTGAACAGCACCAGTCCTGCCAGCAAAACCCTTGGAACAGGGAACCCCGCTCCTGTGTGCCCGCGAGCATTGACAGTGCGCTTTGCACTGCCACAACTGCCCCCTCCAAGGGGACACGACGAGTCCTCCCCCACTCCTGCCACGCCACCCTCCCACCACACTGCTGCTTTCTGCATCCCTCTCTTCTTTCTCCCCTCCACTGTCCCCAGCTTCTTTTACCGCACAACTCATTCACCCATCTTCCTCTGCTCCCTCTTCTCCCCCTTGCCCCTCTCCTGCATCTCTCTCTCCCCCTTTTATTCTCCATCCCTGTTTCTCCTCCCGCTTCTCTCCGTTCCTCTGCTCTATCGTCCATCCCTCCTTCTCCTTCTTCTGCCGGTGTTTCATTGGCGGCCGGGATCAGTCCCCCCGTAGCTGCTACC
>NW_010403148.1:8479-25591 GCF_000710305.1 Buceros rhinoceros silvestris | reverse complement strand
TGCCGCCCCCCGGTAGCTGCTACTCCGCTCCGTTTGCCCGAGCCTGGCGGCCGAGCCCCCTCTCCCGCAGATGGCGAGGAGACAGGGGGGAAGACACCCATCGGCGTGAGGGCAACGGACCGCTCGTTCGCGGACGGACAACAGCGGGCTCGGGAGTGAGCCCCGGTCCCACACCAGTCACGGAGGGGTTGATGGGCAGGTCCAGGAAGAAGGACTTGCGTCTCCAGTAGTGCATGGTGGGACTCCCTCCCCCCTGGGATCGCTTTGCTTTATTGCTTTTAAAAGAAAAGGGAAGGGGAAAAACGTGACACAGATTCTCCTGGTGAAGCAGAGGAAAATGTTCATCCCAACGACACGTAAGTACCAGGCGGCTCTGCCTGCTCTTCCCAGACGTCTCCGGCGGGCATGAGTCCATGCAGAAGTTAACTCTGCAGTCCCAGAGAAGGAAACCTGCTGATCCCCCCACCATGACTCCCCAGCCCTGCCAGCCCATCCTGGTCCCCACCAGATATGACAGCCCCGAGGTGAGGCAGGGGGAGTCCTGAGATGGAACAGGGCCATGGGAAACAAGGTGGACAGGAGGGGAGAGGGGTGAGAGGGGCTGCACGTTACTGGATTCTGTGGTCCCTCCCAGATTCTATTCCACTTTTGTAACCAGGTCTCAGCTTTTAGCATCCATCTCCTCCTATTATTCAATGCAGAAATACCTTTTTTTCTTTTCAAGAAAGCAGTAGTGCAAATTTACCATCTCATTCTACTACTCTGCCTTCCTCCTCCTCTCCAGATGTATGGAACTGGGAGACCCCTGTTAGGCGATCCCAAGCCTCTTGCAACAGGTGCTATCCACATCAGAGAGAAACCCCAAGCAGATGCCAACACCGGATCAGCCTAAGGCCAGGGTTCCTATAAATTCCTACTGATGCAGGTGCTGCCAAAGCAGTCAGCAGAGTGGACCCACACCAGATGAGGCACCGGTGTCCAGTGGTGGTTCTGTCAAACTAGCCAGAATGTGTGATAAGGCATTTGAGCTGGTAGATGGCACTTGACAAAATTAGAATGGCACAGACAGATCATGCCTGCTTAAAGACAAAGTTTCTTGACTACAGCTGTCTAAGCAGGAGAAAGAAACTCTATTGAATCAGTGCTTTGTGTTGCATGCCTTAACATTTTTGATTGGGCTTTTGGAGCCCTGAAGCTGGGTTTACCATTTTGCTAAACCACAGCTTGAGCAATCATCTTTCAGGCCCAGACCCTAGACACATCCCTCAATGCTCTTCAGTCCCAGCACAAGTGTCCACATCCATAATCGGTGTTTGTAGGGCTCTGTCTCTAAATGCTGGGTTTTTTTCTTTTTAAATTCCTTTGTATGCAGGAGGAACATCCAAAAGGATTCCTAATTATGTCCCCACCTTTTAGAGGATCATCTTTTTATGAACACACTGTTCCGGTCTCTGCCACCCTTTGCAGGGATCTTTGTCCCCTCAGCAGCCACTGCCCTCCCATTTCATCCAACAAGTGACTTGAGTCACTGGAACAGCACTGGAAAAATATACCAGAGGAAAGATCTTTGAGCTTAGAAAGAGAGTTTCTATATTTTTACAGTTAAATCTGCCCATTCATTGTAGCCACTCATGATGTGTGAGACAACCCAGTACTGCAGACCCCAAGAGGTGGGCTTCTGTAAGGACAGTGTTTCACAGCCCAAGGCACCTGCAAATAAAGAAAGTCTAAACAGTCCTTCAAAGCTCATTTAAGAACAGCAGGAAACATGCAATAGCCTGTAGAAAGACCTTAAGACATAGTTGCCCAGTTGTGGGTTTTGGGGCCTATCTGATGATGTTCTTTCAGCATAAGATCTGATACATCTGTGGAGTCCATTGGGTTTGTCTATCTCATATCCAAGGAACACATCTAAAGCTCGGGTTTCCCCTAAGGTTTCCAGAAGTTGGAATGACATCTACAAAAAAGAATAAAAGCTGTAATAGTAAGACATTTGTGAAGCTACAGAGGATCCCATCTGGGAGGAAAGCCTCTGAAGTGTTTCTGGCCTCCTGAAAGTAGTTAATATAAAGAGTCCTTTCCTTTGAGATCCTCAGTATTGTTTTCAATAACAAAGGAGCTTCAGATCCCTGAGAGATTTATTGGGATGGGTAAAGGTGAGCCACAGGGTCCTGTTCTCTTCCAAGTCACTGTCTCTTGCAAGGAGCTAGTTCATCAGTTTGCACCTCCAGAAAATTTTGCCAGAGCCGAAGTGATCCTGAAAGCATCACAAATCTCCCGTTCGTAATATTTGGCAGGGTGTCTTTGGTCTGGAGCATGTGCTGGGCTCTGTGTCTCACATATGTGAAGCCCTGACAAAAGATGAAAGACACATCCTTCCGTTATCTGCCTCTTCTCTCCCTGCAGCTTCTCACCCAATGCGAGCAGAGAGCTGGTGGTGAGTGGACGGCTTGTTTGTTCAAGGCTCTCTCTGAGTGAGCTGAGTGCTGTTTCCATGCCAAACCCTGACGTGACAGGCAATTGGGCACCTCAGATTAGGAAGGCTGGGACACTGCTTTGGTGTCGCAAACAGCTGGGGCAAGCAGAGTCTCTTCCATTAGCTGTGGTGCAAAAGGGGAGAGAGAAAAAACAAGAAAAAGAGAGATCTGGACTGATGCCTCTTGGTGTACCCCAAATAATCTGGCTCTTCCTTTACTCTCAAACTGGCAGCTCCGGCTCAGATGATGAACTCCACCTCTCAGCTTGGACAGAGAGTGGAGGTGCTTTCATTTCTGCTGGTGGGGCTAACCCCGTGATAACCTGGCCATCCTTCAGCAAGCAGAAGGATGCTCCAACTCAATGGCGGAGCCAGAGCACTTTGTCATTGGATGCTCTTCCCTCTTTTGTTTGTAAGGCACCTGTCACTCGTAAATGAGAATTGTGCCCCTGGTAACTATGTCATCAGTACTGGAGTCATTAGAAAATAAGGAATTTCCCTGTCCCTATCCTAGTCTGTGGCTCTTTTCCGGAGGATCTTTCCTTGGGGGAGAGGATCCATTGGCATACATTGAGTCATGTCTCTCTTTATCCCTCCATGCCCACTGTGCCTCCTAGGACAGGGTTGGTATTGTCCTACATCTTCCAGCATCTGCAGACCCAGCTTGACTTCCCATACCTGTCCGTATCTACACAGTTATGTGGTGACTTTATTTGTGACTTGTTCAGCTGTCATGTCCCTAGTATCAATGGCTTTTTTCTCCTCCTCTCACCTCCAGATTGCTAACTGATTCTGCAAGGACACTGCCCCCTGCCCTCTTCCCTGCCTCTGCTATGGACACTTCTGCTTTCAGCCTTCCCACACCAACAGTGTCAGAGGAGGGGAATGCCTCTGGCAGCTGGGCAGGCTTCATCACCCCCAACAGCTCCACCACTGCCAGCCCTGGTGTGGTTGTCAGCGGTGTCCTCATCCCTGTGGTCTACCTCATTGTCTGCGTGGTGGGGCTGGCTGGCAATTCTCTGGTCATTTATGTGGTCCTGCGGCACTCTGTGAGCGAGTCGGTGACCAACGTCTACATCTTGAACCTGGCCCTAGCTGATGAGCTCTTCATGCTTGGCCTACCATTCTTGGCTGCACAAAATGCCCTGTCCTACTGGCCTTTTGGGTCTTTCATGTGCCGCCTGGTGATGGCCGTGGATGCCATCAACCAGTTTACCAGCATCTTCTGCCTGACGGTGATGAGTGTTGATCGCTACCTAGCTGTGGTCCACCCAGGGAAGTCCTCCAAATGGCGGACAGCACGGGTGGCCAAGGCTGTGAGTGCAACTGTGTGGGTGTTATCTTCTGTAGTGGTGCTGCCTGTCGTCATCTTCTCAGATGTCCCTTTAGGGATGAGCACGTGCCACATCCAGTGGCCAGAGCCTGCCTCAGTGTGGAGAGCTGGCTTCATTGTCTACACTGCCACCCTGGGCTTTTTTGGGCCACTGCTGGTGATTTGTCTCTGTTATCTTCTTATTGTTGTAAAGGTTCGTTCCTCTGGCAGGCGGGTGAGGGCTCTGTCCTCCAAACACAAGCTTTCAGAGCGCAGAGTGACCCGCATGGTGGTGGCTGTTGTGGCTGTCTTCATCCTTTGCTGGCTTCCCTTCTATGTCCTCAACATAATCAATGTCGTCTGCCCACTGCCAGAGGAGCCGTCCCTCTTCGGTGTCTACTTTCTCGTGGTGGTGCTGCCATATGCCAACAGCTGTGCCAATCCTATCATCTATGGCTTCCTCTCCTACCGCTTCAAGCAGGGCTTCCGGAGGGCCCTCCTCAGGCCGTCCCGCCGAGTCCAGAGCCAGGAGGTGGCAGCATCTCCCCCAGAAAAGACTGATGATGAAGCAGAAGAGGGTGAGATCAGCAAGATCACCCAGAATGGTAAGGACAGGCAGGAACACCCTTTAAGTACTGGTGAAGTAGACAGTAATGAGCAAAAACCACTCCCAGAGGAGCCCACGGGATGCAAAAAGAGCAGCAAGTTGCATGTCAGTTATTTATGATGAAAGGGATGGTGCAGGGGAAAGAGATATTTGGACATGGGATCCCCTTCACCCTCTGTGCTTTTCCACCTCAAAGACAAATGGGAGACATTGATACAAGGGAACATTAAAGTCCAAGACTCTGCTTAAAGATGAAGAGTGCTTCATGAACTTGTGGAAAACAAGGAATTGTTCTTGGCTTTAGAAGAAACACCTGAGGTTTGTATGGTACCAGGTAAAGGAAGGACTGCATCCAGGAAGAGCTGAAGAGGTGAAGGTCACTGACAGTATGGCGAAAGCAAGGTCAGTCCTACATTGCATGATCTGTCCTTAGATCACCCAGCTGTGAAGGGCATCAACAGTCATCTGACTGTGGCACCTCAAGGAAGTCCTCAAATGGCATATACAACAAATAAGCATGCCAGCGCCTTGATTATCTTCCTTATAAAAATGAGAAGCAGTTTACCCTTAAAGAAAAACAGGAAGGAAAAATGTCTGCAGAAGACATACCAGCCAGTTGCATGAATGGCTGACCCCTCTCTAGCTCTCCAGTAAATGTTGGGCACAACTTTCCTGCCCAATACTAGTCATGACTGGAGACCACTCTGACTGCTCAAAGTTTCTTCTTTCTTTCCAAGGCTTTCATGGACTGACGGACTGATGAGACTTACCTGGGAGAGCAAATGGAACATTTCTTTCCTGCACCTCGCATTCTTCAGGGTTTTCCTGGTGTCTCTGCACCCTCATGGAAGCTGTGACAAGGGTATATAAGAAGACAACAAGGCATGGATTGGAGGCAGGGTTTCTTACAAGCTGAAATGCCCTTTCCCCTTTCCTCTCCCTAAACCTAATTGTAAATAAACAAAAAGCCTTTGGACTTAAAAGGCTGACTGAGTAGAACCATTCCGTGTGTTTAGGAGAGAGGGATGCTATAGATGTGGCTCTCCTGAGAATACACAATGTCTCTGAGATGAGTTGCTCTCTGTATGGAGCAATGTTTGGCTGGTACAGGAGATCAAGGCATGTATCAGTGCAGGATGGGGGCAGGGAGCAGAGGGAGGTCAGGGGATCTCCAGTGTGTGAGATCTCTGGTTGCAGGAGCCTGGGCAACACTAGGAACTGATTCATCTTGTGGGAAATGGTAGAGTATTTGTCTCAGGATGGTAGAGATATTTTGTGTCTGCATATGTACAAAGGTTGTTGTATGCAAAAGTTGGATCACTGGATGGTACGCATATGAGAATGGATGAACAGCATCAAAGATCGAGGAGACTGGTGGGAGATGTGCGTGGGTTGGTCACTGAAACTAACCTGGGTGTGGCTGTGGCGTGTGTATGAATGTGTACAAATGTACGTAAGGGGGTATGTGTGTGTAAGCGTATGCAAATACAGGTGAGGAGGTGTGCTTATGTAATTGTGGGGTATTTAAGCGTAGGTACGGTTGCGTAGGCATGCAAGTATATATGGAAATGTGTGCACACGTGAATGCTTGGGTGAAAGTGTGTCTTATTGTGGGTGTTGGATGAGTGTTTGCTTCTGTGCATTGGTTGTTGGAGGAAAGTTGTGAGTGGGCCTGTCTGAGTGTGCAGGCTAAAGGAGCAGCAATATATAAAAATGGATGGGATGAAGGTCTCTCTCCACTTTGGCTTCATTCCTGCAGGCTCTACTAAATGTCTGTCCCCACACCTTTAACTTCTCCTTGCATGCTGTTGCTAAGCTACAGCCACCAAGAAGATTGTCATACCAGAGCCCTTGGTCATATCTGAGCTCTTTTCTCCAGAGTTTTGAGAAATGGGAAGGAGGGTCCCACCAGAAGACATGCCTCCCTGTGGTCTGGAGATGTTGGAGGAGGCAGTCCATGGAGGGTCAGTTACAGGAGCTGTCCGGGTGATGGAAAGTTGTCTCACAGATCACTTGAGAGAAGGCGTGAGAAGTGAAGGAATGGCATGGGGTCAGGTGTGCTGATACAGAAGACAAAAGTCTTGAACTGGGAAGCAGAACAAGCTGCAGCAGCTGAGGATGATGGGAATAGAACCACTTCATGGGGAAACAAGAGACAGGGTGACCCAAAGGTGATGTGAGAAAAGGTGAAGGCCTGTCAGGCATCAGGGGAACTGCCATATGAGGCACCCAAGTTTGGGAAAGGACTGTCACATAGCATCAGGTGAGAAGCCATGTCCTATCCAGGCCAGAGAGCAGAGGAAGGGACTGCATGACCAATCAAAAACCATTCAGCTGTGCTCCCAGCCACTGTCACTTCCCTGACAGGGAAAGATTGTCCCTTCTTCTTGTTTCCTCTTTGAGCCTGGGATGCTGGTGCAAAGCTGTCCATGCCTGTAGGCTGATGCTGGTGCCAAGCTGTCCATGCCTGTAGGCTCAGCCTCAGGAGCCAAGCTACCAGTGGTACCACACAGCGATTGCTTAGCTCCTCTTACAAAGTGCTCTTGCTCCCCTGAGCGTGGGCTGTCAGACATCCAGGAGTTCAGGCTCACCTCATAGGGAAAAGAAAGTACTTGGTAGCCACTTTCTGTCCTCTGCAGCATCCACTGGATGAAATGCAACCAAGAAATCCTAGTGGAATGAAGATGAACTGACAAAGCTCCTGCCTCTATATGGGGCAACAAAGAGTAGGAAGATTAAAAGGTCTGGCTACCAAGTGGTCGGATAGATGGACAATACAGCACTTTAAACAGGGGTCTGTTTTGCTCTTCTTGCAGTGAGGAGCAGGACAAGATGAACGCATCACTGGCACAGCATTTACTGTAGGACAAAGGAGAAATGGTGCTAGCTGGGGAGCATGTAGTGCTGTTCGAGGTTGATGACCAGGCACTGAAGAAGTCATATGACAATGAATGAGGACCTTGCAGGAAGCAGTTTAGATGGATGCAGAGGCAGATAGAGGAAGGGTTTTCTTCTCCACAGAGTGGCTGCCCAACTGTCGTGGAGAGAAGGGGGTGTTCCCTGGCTGCCAACACACTTAACAGAGACACTTTCCTTCACCACTGAACTGAGCTGGGACTTCATTTTGCACATCTTTGCATCTCCATCTGCTGCAAGTCACCACCCAAGAAACTTCACCAGCTGGCTGGCTTCTTAAAATAGATATCTGAAGAGCCCAAGCACTGCAATGCCAGCACCAAGCAAGTGCACCAAGGAGACGTTATTTTCATACATGGAGTCTGAACCCACTGGCAAAGCAGCTCTGCAGTGGAGCCTGCTGGGGAAATCAAAAGGTGTTCCAGGGAGACGTGCAAAAAACTGGGGGTCTTTAGTTGGAACAGGATTTTTAAAGAAAAGGGTCACAAGCATCGTATTTTTCTGTCTTGTGTGTTCTTCTCCCCTTACGCTGCATCCTGTTTTTCAGTTACAAATTGCAGGGAAAAAATGGAAATGAACTGAAAATAAGATGGGGGAGGGAAAAGAGAAGTTGTTTTTTTTTTTTTGTCTGAAATTCACGAGGAGAAAACAAATACTACAAAATTCTGCAGCCCGTCACCATGGATTAAAAGGCTGTTTTACATAGGAACAGACGTTTGGAATGATGGATGCCAAGTGCCCTTGCTGCCTCCTGACCCCTGCCTCTCTCCTCAGCTCTGTCTCCCTCTTGGTGAATCCCCATCTTTTTCTGTGCTAATAGCATTTATCGGACTGCCCTTGTGATCCCTCTTCCTTTTCTAATGATGGTGCAGTTGACTCCAGGCAACCCAGAGGCCACAAGGACCATGCGCAGTGGCTAAGTGAAATTCTGGCTGTGTTTGGGGTGTTTGTTGCAGTCAGATGTGGAAATGGATTTTTCTATTCCAGGTGCAGAGACACAGAGATAAGGGCTCCATCAAGCCCTGTGCTGCATAAAAGGTTTTATTCTCATCACGTAGAGACTGGAGCTGCAAGACTAGAAAGGGTCACAATGATTTCAGCAGCGTGCAATGCCTCTTCCCAGCAAATGTTTGATCATAGAAACACAGAGATCCCACTCTACCAGCTGCTCAGGGAGTTTGTATGCACACGTCAGAGTGTACAAGAGCAGATATAGAAAGACATATGTATGTGGTATGTATACATGCATACAAAGGAGTATTGATGTAATTGCATGCATGTTTGTGTGGATACATGTGACTGTGTGAATGTGTATAAATATATATATACGTGATCATGACTGTGGGTGCTTGAGTCAAGTATACCCATGTATGCAGGGACCACATGTGGCCACCCACACAGATGCACACATACCCAGACTTGCACTCTTGGTCTAAGCATGTATGAAAGAACACAGCACACACGCCTTCATACACACAAACCAGGAGTGAGCTAAAACTGGGAGATGACAGCTGGACTTTGTCAATGTCCATCCCCACAACTGGACCCACCATACATGCACATCCAAGGACGTTTCTGCCAGCGCAACAGTGGCCCAGGGCAGCTTCAGACCCACTCAGTGTGACCCTTTTGCTCTTCAGTGGATCTTCAAGAGAGAAGCTGGAAGGGCAGTGAATGTGACTGGGGAGGTGTTTCAGCGTAGAGAGTCAAGGTTGCGTTTCCAGGCTGTTACTAACAGAGCCCACACTTAATGTTGTTAGGGAGCCGCTGTATTTGTCATCATCAGGGTAACACAGCAGCTCAGCTTCGGCAACAACAAAACTGTCCAGGCCATGTTCTGCTTCAGCTGTTGTACAGGACCATGGAACAAGGGGGTGTGAGAAGGGGGCAGGAAGCAGTTAATCAGTTGTTGAAAGAGGGTAGCCAGTAGATAAATGAGAGAGAGTGATACAAGAAAGGGAAACACTCTTGAAAAGATGTTCCTGGCTCTCCTGAGGATTCAACAAAGAATTGAAATGCTTTATCTGCTCGAACGAGTGGAAAATATGCAAATATTTGTTCATGAAAACTTGGTGTTCTTTGCCTTCCCAAGCATAAAATATGCAAACGCCATGCACAACACAGCCATCTCTATTCAGATCTCACACTTACTATGTCATGCACAAACACTCATAGACATACCTGGCACGTCAATGCAGCTAAAGCCACGTGCCTAGGCTGCAGCACATCCTTCTATGCATGACAAGCAGGGCCGTGTGGGAAGGAAATACATATGCCTTGACTCACAAACTACAAGTCCATGACTGTGCCACATCCCTGTTTCCCTCGGTGGTCTTTAACTGGAGCAGCTGCTAAGCTGCAGGTAGGAGTTTTCAGAGAGGATGAAGGAATGTGAGTGGGGAGCTAGGAGGGTGAGGACCTGGGTAGGCTGTGGCCCGCTTGTTACATAACTGCACCTTTCTCACATGGAAATGTCTTGGGTTTGAGGCAGGGCTGTTCCTGGTGGGGATGCTGCATGAATGGCTGGTCCCAGTACCCCTGCACCACTCCTGTGGTGTGCTGATTGCAGGAACAAGGGATATTGGGACATCTGTCTCCCCTTCAACTCTGCTCTGTTATGACCCCACCTGGAGCACTGTGTCCAGCTCTGGACTCCTCAGCACAAGAGAGACATGGACCTGTTGGAGCGTGTCCAGAGGAAAGCTACAAAAGTGATCAGAGGGATCGAACGCCTCTGCTATGAGGACAGGCTGAGAGAGTTGGTGTTGTTCAGCCTGAAGAAGAGAAAGCTTTGAGGAGACTTTATTGCAGCCTTTCAGTACTTAATGGGGTCCTATGAGAAAAATGGGAACAATATTTGTAGCAGGGCTTGTTGAGACAGGAAAAGGGGTAATAGTTTTAAACTAAAAACTAGGCATAAGGAAGAAATTTTTTACACTGAGGGTGGTGAAACACTGGAACCTGTTGCCCAGAGAGGTAGTAGAAGCCCCATCCCTGGAAACATTCAAGGTCAGGTTGGGCAGTACTCTGAGCATCCTCATCTAATTGAAGATGTCCCTCCTCACTGCAAGGGGGGTGGACTGATTCTGACTGGTTCTGTAATACTATGCCTTTTTTTGGGACACTTCTGCAACACAACTACCTTATTAGAATTCCCACATATTCACCATGTAAGTTGTCGACCTGGAGATCCAGGCAGAACCCTCTGATAGATGCTCAAGAGACATTGTAATCGCTGCAAGGCATCATTACAGTTGCAGCACAGATCTTTTTCTGAGAAAAGCATCGAGCTTTGCTGCATGGGTAGCAAACAACACCTGTGCCCCATGCCTTGAAGATGGAGCGATGAACATGCTCGTGCTGGATCAAATGGCAGGAATCTTTCCCTCTTGGCTAGTTTTAGGACAGTGCTACAAAGTGATGGTGGACCCTCTCTGCTTCAGTGGGAAGTACCTGTCACAGATCCAAGAGTTTCTGTGATCTCTTAAACACCAGCTTCCTCACTCTTGCCACAAAGTGCTTGTTTCTTTGGTAAGAAAGGTCATGGGTACCTCTGAAGAAAATTTTCTTGCCCTAACCACTGTCCGCCTTTCTCAGCACTCCTTGTGAAAGTTGAGATACCCCCAGCAGTAATCTACCTTTGATATCATTTCAGGGCTGGGCTAGGAGTGTGTGCAGGGGAGGACAGCACCGGGGTAAAAGTTCCTGGTCTACGTAGGGGTGGATGGGAGGATGAGGTGTTCAGATTCGTTCAGTTGCAGAGAAGCAGAAGGCAGCAGGCTCAGCTGAAGATTATTTTTAAGAACTGGTTCAAACAGGCTGCAGTGTCACCGAGCTGTTGGGCCTAGATGTTCACAGGCAGTGAAGTCTTGCTGGTTGCAGTAGGGTTAGCACTTGTAGTCACTCATGCCAGCGTTGGGCTGAATATTGGCACAGTTTCTTGTCTCAGTGCAGAGTTACAAGGTGGGGGTAAGAGATGTGACACTCAACCTGGAAAAGCTATCTATGGGTAGTTTCTCTATGGGAAGAGGGGCAACCTGGGTGATTCACCCTTAGCTGCAAGGCATCTCCAACTGATGCAACTTGTCATCCAGCCTCTGATACTGTTCAGCTGTGTCTGACAGACATGCGGTGTCTCGGACTAGCTGAGCGGGCAGTGAGAAGTGGGAGACAAGCTCACGCTTTCATGCTCAGTGCCAGTGACCGCCAGGTCCAGCAACGGCTTTGCTCTAGCAGTGAGTACAGTGAATGGCTCTTCCAGCTGCTCCTCAGCCACGTGGCATTTCAGCAATGCGCAGCAAAAAATGTAGCAGCTTTGCCAGGCCTTGATCTCCATGTGAGACAGTCCAGGCCACCAAGGAGCCCTCAGCTGAAATCCGTGCTGGCATGAGTGTTCTCAAACTTAGCAGCAGCCTGCATAAAGCCAGGGAACGTGTCATTCCTCACTGGTCCAAGCCCGACACGGGCAGAAGTTATGAGAGAAATGCAGGCACACAGCTGACATCCAGCAGGCCTGCCCATCCTCACAGATGTAAACTTAGCAGCAGCCTGCATAAAGCCAGGGAACGTGTCATTCCTCACTGGTCCAAGCCCGACACGGGCAGAAGTTATGAGAGAAATGCAGGCACACAGCTGACATCCAGCAGGCCTGCCCATCCTCACAGATGTACAAAGTATTCTAAGCCGGTATTTTCTTACTGTTGGGTAACAAGGGCTGGCTGTGACACAAGCCTTGTGTGCAGCCGTGGAGTCTACAGGCTGGAAAAGATTCATCTTACCATAGAATCGTAGAATAGTTTGGGTTGGAAGGGATCTTTAAAGATCATCTAGTCTTCCCAACCCCCTCTGCAGTCTGGCCAGAGATGATCAGTGATCCCATTATGGCCAAAGGCCAGCTGCTATCACAGGGTAACCAGAGGGTATCCCGAAATACTGAGGCGTAGAAACAACCCTGCTGCCTTTCTGAGGTGTCCTCCTCCCTGTTTGCAGGCACTACAGAAGGGCAAGGCGAAGGGACCCAGCAGTGGTCGGGCAGTGATGGAGAGGACGTGAGCACAGAGCAGTGCTGTCCGTTGCTTTTCAGCTCTTGAAACACATGTGAGTTCTCTTTCCAAGGGTAGCAACAGCAGCAGCCAAAAGCCTGGACTTTGCTTGCAGAAGGAATCAGCTGTTGAGCTGAGCAAATTGTGATGCTGTGTGGGGTGGGTGGAAGGAGGGAGGGAGGAAGGGAGGGAGAGCCAAGCCTGACACGGGCCAGAGTGGGGGGTGGGGGGAGGCACTCACAAAGGCCTTGGAGGCAGGATGGAAAAGACAGTAATTACATAAGAACACTTGGCGAGCATCTGGCTGGAGTCAGCTGGGCCCCACCAGCCCTTCCTCCCCAGGCTGCTAAACAGGAGCAGCTGAGGATACGGAGAACCCAGACGTGGGACCCCTCTGGAGGGGAGCAGAGGTAAGAGGTCCTCCGCTTCCCCTCCTGGCTCGCGATGCTCTTGGAGAGTTGGGGCAGAGGGGTAGAGAAAAGGGGAAAGGGAAAGTGGCTGTGGTGGAGGACAAGCAGCCAGGAAGGGACAGAGAAGGGGCAGTTTCTCTGCCTCTTGGCGCAGATAATACTTTTGCTCTGGAGGTTTTGGTGAGGGAGGAGCAGTGGAGGGCGAGTGTTTGGGTGCTTGTGGGTGGATGTGAGTACACATGTAGCAGGGCAGGGGATCCACATGTGCAGCAGGGTAGCTGAGCTGTACACAGGGGCTGGACAGGGGAAAAAACAGGGGAGAAAACACCGAAGTAATTTAATTCCTTCAGTACCTGTGCATAGAGGGTTAAAAGGATGTAGGTAGTCACTGGGGGAGAGCCAGGCTTTATCCCCCTACCGTGCCCATGTTGGGGGCTTTGCAGGAGAAAGGAGAAAATGTAGAAGGAGGAGGAAACAGCTGCTTTCGAGCAGGGATTGTTGCAGTCTAATCTGGCCAGAACTTCCCTGGGCTGCCTCCAAGGGAGAGTGTGTGATGAGGGAAAGGGAAGATTGTTGAGCACATGAGGTGCCTTCAGGCTTGAGTTAAAAGTGTGGCTGGCATAGGGTTATTGGATAGTGTTCTCAAAACTTGTAACTTCAAGCACTCAATCATAGAAGCCAAAACCTCCTGCAAATGTGGCTGTCCCGGCAAAATGTTGCTGGTACAGCCAGTTCTGTTCCGGGATCAGGACAATATTACCCTGGCAAAAGTGCCTTTATGGCATAAACTGCTGTTCGGCTGGGGAATGCCACCAGTGCATGTCTTTGTTTGCTGTCTCCCTGCAGGTCTCTATTCAGCTCAGTCGAGACATTAAACACAAAGTCCTGCTCGCTGCCCACTGCGAGCTGTTCTTACAGATAAATGAGACAAAGGCAAAGGTCCTAGCTGATGAGGTCCTCCACAAAGACCATTTGCTTGGTTGTGAGCAACTCAGGAGTGCAGATGACAATGTGGGACAGAAATGAGGACAATGGCCTCTCAAGAGCTGCTAAAGAGTGTAATGTCATGTCTGGAAGTAAACCAGGCAGGAAAACCCAAGGGTGTGAGGTACTGCAATAGCTTGGATGGGATAGAGAGGAATTTTGCCTTCAGTGTCAGTCTCTGAGCTTCCATGCACCCCAGAAAATATATTGGCTTTCAATACTGCTGTCATTTGCTGAAATCCCCACCAGCAGCAGGCAGGAGTAGACAATACAACCTATCACAAAAAACAGCTTCTGTCAGCTTGCAAAGTTCCATTAGCAAGAAGTGTTGCCCTAACCTTTTCCCCTTTCATTTTCCAAAAGGGGAAACCGAGCCACAGGCAGACGTGGGAGACTTTCAGTGGGTCTCATTGCATGTCAGTGCTGGAGCCTGACTAGGAACTCACGAGCACAGCAGTGAGTTTCTTGGTCCTCTTCCTGTCTTGGCTGGGAGGCATGTTCACTCCATGTTCACTGAGCTCTAGGCTGACAGGCAGCCTGAGAATCTCTCCAGTCCTCCCAGCCCCCTTCTTCCCTTCCCCCCAGCTTGCAGCACATATTTTCCCAGAGTTTTCCGCTTGCTTCTCCAGTGGTGCTGGGGTCCTGCCAAACACCAGCCGCTCTTTGGGAAGCAGGACCTCCCATTCCCAAACCAAACCAACGGGAGAAGAAATACATGAAAAAGAAATGTCCAAGCACGTAGACACATGTACAAAACGCTTTCCCCCTAAGAAACCTTGGAGCCTTCTCCAGCTTCTCTTGAAAATTGCAGGAGGCACAGAGCTGGCCCCCGCAGAAAAGAGCTGTTACCCATCCTTCCTTCTGCCTCTCACACATATGTGCACTCCCCAGGTTATAAGTTCCCATATTCAGTTTTGCTGCTGGGTAGGTTCTCCAAAGTCCTCTTAACAGATTCCGCAGTGTAAGAAAAGTCTCCTGTCCATCCACCCTGCACTTTTCCCTCCTCCAAAATGCCCTCATTCCCAAGTTCTGATGCAGTCATGTAGTGCTCACCCCAACAGCACAGGCATGTCAGTGCTGGGCTGGGGGCAAAGTTCATGGCCGGGGTTTGCTCCAGGACCTCAGCTTTGTTGGCAGGCAGCTCCCCTCATCTGAGCTGCCTTCAAGCCAGCCACACCCCTCCCATGCGAAGTGCTCAGCCAGGGACCTAAAGAAGGATGTGACCTGCAGATGACACGCATCAAGAGAGCAAGGCTTGGGGCTCTGCCCAGGGTGAGGGGATGACCAGAGGGGGAAAAAACTGATGCCTTTCCCAGTTGGCAAATGAGCCTGCTAGAAATATCATGCCTGAGGCGGGAGGCTGCAGTGATGTGCCGAAGAAACAACTCAGGAGAGGATGAAAGATGAAGCTTGGGGACTGAGACAGGCACAACTGGGGAGACAGCCGGCTGGCCAGGCGAAGGGCTAATGCATAGGACAATAGGCTACTGCAAAGGAGCGAGGGCAGAGTCCTGTACCATTCCACATGAAGTAAAATCTGTCTCGTGTACCGCTGCCCCTCACCTTGACCATCCGGAGGTGCTCAGAGTGGGATACCGCCCGCCCAGCCTTTGCACAGGGTGCAATCTGTGTTGCCTGCGTTTTGCTGACCGGTGCTAGGCTGTCTGGAAGCCCAAAGGCAGAGAAAAATAGAACCACCATATATAAGGAAAAGGCACTACCTAGGAAAGAGTTAAAAAGCGCTGAAACCCAAGCCCTTTGCTATGGAGAGCGCCCAAAGCCAAGGAGGGAAAGGGAGGGAGAAGAGAGGGGAGGGAGCAGTTCCAAGCCCAGCTTGCGAACCCAGCCAGCACTCAGCAGTGCCTGTGCCAAGAGCCAGCTTTCTTAAAGCCATGGGCTGGGGGGACGGCTTTGCAGGCAGAGGGGAGACTTCGAGCAGGGGCTGGGAAGCACAGAGGGGAGCCCTTGGCCTCCGGGGTGAGCTGAAACACTGCGCCGGGGTGCAGGCAGAGGGAAGGGGAGCAGAGGCTGGGAGAGGGACTTTCTTGGCTTGTTTATGTGTCTGTCTTTCGTAAGCATACTTTTCTGCAGGCTGCCTGCTCTGAGCTTTGCTTCCTTCGCCCTCTACAGCGGAGCAGCTCCCCTCTGGTCTGTCTGCAAAGGCCTGGCACTCAGAGAAGCTGGCCATCCCTTCAGGAAGGTGCTGGGATTTGGCTGAGAACACAACTGAGCATTGGTGGGAGAGAGCTGAGGCACAGACAGGTATGGGATTTGGTGGGGGGATGGAAGGGACCGAAGTTAATTTCCCAGACCACAAGAAGAAGGGGCATCTCTGCAAAGAGGTGTAGGTCAGACCTGGTCTGGGACAATGGCTTGTTGGTTTAGGCTCCTAAAGTGTTGATACACAGTGACTGGAACTGAGAAGTTTTTTACAGCCCTCCCCACAGATTCAGCAGCCTACCAGAGCATGCTTTTGCTAAAGGGACTGTGTGGTTTGTCAAGTCTCCTTTCTCTGTCCTGGGGAACTGAGTCTTCTAGTGGCTCCGGAGTTTGGCCTAATGAGGCTCAAGCTTTCTTCCACGGTTAGCATCTAGTCTTCACTGGTCTGGGCAGAAGGGCGTAGGGCATCCTCTTGGACTATACAGTTGATACTTAAGATTTATAGCCTTGAACCTCCAGGGACTTCAAACATGCAAACTCCCTCCGCAGGATAATGCCATTTCACCCCCACCCCTGGCTCCAGTTACAGAAAGATGTTTTGTGGCGATTTCTGCTTCATCCCGCCACATCCTCCCCTGCTTATACCTCACTCTGGTGCCTTCTCATATCTTCCCAGGTCACCATGGACATAATTTACCTGCGCACACCATTGGCCTTGCTTCTTTTCCCCCTTGTTGTGCTTGGAGCACCCACTGATGAACCCAACCTCACAGAACCAGCTCCTGGTGCTTGCAAGCGCTGTTGTGACCCGCTGGACTCTTCCACAGATGCTCAGCCACTCCCTCCCAGCCACCACCACTTGCCCTACCCAATGCCGGAGGTCCGTCCCTATATTAATATCACCATACTGAAGGGTAAGTGGCACTGTAGTGGAGGAGACAGCTGGGTTGCTGGCATACTGGTTATGCTATCAAACTGCCAGATGCCATCGTGAAAGGCATGTGCCCACACACACTGTGCCCAGGGTTTAGATGTTTTGTGCTGTGATCAAGAGTAGCCTGGGGGAAGGAGAGTCAGTGCATATATATGCCGTCTCAGGTTGTGGCCTGCTACCAGCTCTTCCCCACTGCTAGCACAGGATTGGCAGCGGCAGCCTCTTGCCAAGCTGGGAGGACACATTCCTTGCCTCAGAATTCCAGAGTCCT
>NW_010403148.1:2367-8367 GCF_000710305.1 Buceros rhinoceros silvestris | reverse complement strand
AGTCCTGTAGTGCCTGAGTGAAAGAGCAATCTCTATCCAGCTACCTAATATGCATGTTTAGATGGTAGGCATTGGCACTGAGAGAGGCTGTGGGAAAACTTTGTCCAGCTCCATAGGTCACATACATTTTAGAGTGGGAGGAGGGCAAGGGGAGGCAGCAGCTATTTACAAGCACCTCCAGGCTAACTGGAAGTGACCCCCAGCTCATTCCACCCTACTGTTGCTGGCTTGGCTACCCCTATTTTAGATCAGCTCCTCCTTCCAGGGCTCCTCTTTTAGCCTTTGCTGCAGGCAAAAGCCTGTTCCTAGCTGGATCCTGCTCCACTCACTTATTGTTGCTCTGTGGTTCCTCTGGGCTAGCTGGGCAGATGCTCTCCTGTCCCTGCCCAGACTGGAAATAGCTGCAATGCGTCAAAGTTCGGAAGTCTGTCTGGGGCAGATAGAGGCCTAGACTGGAGTGGAGTGTTGCAGGGTACTGGAGGCTTCTCTGACCCTCTTCTCCCTATACACAAAGTATGTTCTGGTGCTGCTCTTTCTCTGTATTGATGCCTGCTCAAGTGTCTGACAGGCAACGCACAAGCCCTGTGATAGAACTGCGGTAATAACTATACAGGGTGCCCGAAGGATGCTGGTTTTGTTGAAATACCAGCCCTGTAATTTGCGCTGCATCATCTGCCAAGTCCAGTTTGGATCTCTTCCCTCTAACCTACCTCCTTGTTCCTCTCTAGTCACATTCTCCCACAGACATCAGCACTTCTCCTTCTCCAGTCTCCAGCAAGAACAGTGTGCGCACTGTCTGGATGATTGGGTCAAAGGAGAGGTGTGTAGAAGAACAGGGGTTGTGGTGGAGGAGAAAGAAGAGGTCAAGAGCCCCAGTAGTACTTTGGACTGCTGGGCTCCCTCTCAGACTGAAGTCTCCTAGGAACAGGTCCTAGTGCCTCCAGCACAGCCATATTACGTGGTGAGCAGGGGATTCATAAAAGAAGAGACACCAGCTCTGCTAGCTCCTTTCTCATGAAGCACAGTCCTTTCTGATGACCCTCAGAAGTGTTGCTTCTTCTGTCATTGCCCCATCCTTGAGCAATCCACTGCCTTCTCAGTAAGGCTGTCTCACTGCCACTTCCACCACTCTCTCTGATATCACACAGGAGTTGTGTCCTGCTTCCTCTGCTTCCTCTTTTAGGAGAGAAAGGAGACCGGGGAGAGCCGGGAATGCCGGGGAAATGGGGCAAAGAAGGACCACGAGGCGAGCGGGGTGCCCAGGGCCAGAAAGGCAGTAAAGGACAGATGGGTACAGCGGGAGATTCCTGCAAGCATCAGCATGCTGCATTCTCCGTTGGTCGCAAGAAAGCGCTGCACAGCAGCGAGGGCTTCCAAGTCTTGATCTTCGACACTGTCTTCGTCAACCTCTACAGCCACTTTGACATGTTCAATGGCAAATTCTACTGCTATGTAGGTGGACTGTACTATTTCAGCCTCAATGTCCACACCTGGAACTTCAAGGAGACCTACATGCATATCATGCACAACGAAGAAGAGGCAGTCATCTTGTATGCCCAGCCCAGTGACCGCAGCATCATGCAGAGCCAGAGCCTCATGCTAGAGCTTCAGGAAAACGATGAGATCTGGGTGAGGCTCTACAAGCGGGAGAGGGAGAATGCCATTTACAGTGATGACGTTGACGTGTACATAACATTCAGTGGGTACCTGGTCAAGCCCAGCCTTGACTAACTGCCTCTCCTCCTCCTTGGAGCCTCTTTGACTTTTTCCTTCTTCATCTCTCTCTCTCTTTACAGCCACTGCAAATCACTTGGAAATGGGCCTGTCAAATCTCAGGCACTGAGTGTGAAACTTGCCGCACTGGCTTTCACCTCACGCTCTCTTGTAGTCAGGCCTGTATCTGTCCACTTACAGCATGACACTACCATCTCTCGCCTCCTCATCTCATGACCCCAACTTCGGTTATTGGCTTCATAATCTGCCAGAAACCTGTCCGTCACCTAGGTTCCTAGAGCAGGAGGAAAGCTAAAATGCTGCTCCTGGGGATGTATTCCTCCTTGGGGCTTCATACACAAAGGACCGTTGTAGAAAGGGCTAGAAAGTCCCCACTGCCCAGGCACATCCTGGCTCCTCTCTGTCCCAAATACATACGCCAGTTTTGCAGCCTGCGACGTGGCCTTAATGTCACCTCTCACACCTGTAGTCTGGGCAGCAGACTGGGGTCTGATGGCCTCCTGTAGCACAAGGAAGACGTAGGAGCGGTGAGAGATGATACTGTCTTTCCAAAAAGGTGACAGTTTGCCCTCTGAAGTATGTCATTGGCTTTCCTTAGACACCCTTCTGGGTCACAGATTCCATGTTGGTTGTAAAACGTAGGCCTGGTGGGATTGTCCTCCTTTGTGCCAGCTCTAGCTCTTTGAAGAGATGAAGGGCCACACACTCAGCTAGACCCTTCAGAGGCATCTGCCATTGAATCAGCAGAGCCCACCATTCGATTACTACTGGGGATCATAAGTACAGAATGAGAGAGAGACACAACTCTACCAAACCTCCCTCCCAAATCTTCCCTGGAGTGCTACTCAGCCTCGGTCCTCCTGAAAGTGGTTCTCCCACACTGGTGTTGAGTGACCACTGTTTCAGGAACTTACAGAAGGCTGTAAGGGTAATTGCAATTAAAGCAATTCCAAACCTCTGTGGTTTGGAACTTGCACCTCTTTGTGATGGAAAAGAAATAAGAGGTGAGACACCTCACCCCACAGTTAAAAGCTTCCCTGCCACAAGCTCTGTGCACTTTCCTGGCAATCTCATCAGAGCAAGTGAGAAAAGCATGTGGCTGAAACAAACACTTGTTCTTCTTGTCAGGTTGGAAGTGTCACAGTGGGAAAGGAGTGCCAGCAGTAAGGTATTCTAGTACCATTTGTACTTGCCTCATGCTGCTCTCTCTCACATCCCTCCGGGATTGCTATGGTCCTGGGGGGAGTAGGTGAGGCTGACTCAACACTTTGGGAAACCTACTTCCACACGTTGTGATGCTCCTGTAAATAGCCATGCCAACCACAAGTTGTCTCTTTTTTGAGTCTCAGGACAGCACAAGCAAGAGAGACTGTATTTCTCCTTTGCCCATCACTGATAATGAAGTCTTCTGACTTGTCTAGCTTCTGCAATCTCATGATCAGCCACGGTGTCTGCCTATAGTACCTGGGACTACCTGAGCTCTCCTATAGGAGACATGCATCATTATACAGGACTAGGTCTGGTACACTCAGCCCGGAATGGCAAAGGCAGGGAACTCAGGCTAAATACTAAAAATGAACTTGAGAGCATTGCAGGACATTTCCTCTCTTGCCCTGTTTACTTACCCTCCCTGCTTTGCTAAGGAAGATGTACGGACTGGGATGAGTTTCAGGCACTTTCTACCCTGGATCCTCTCCACCATGAGGCCATGGGTATAAAAACAAGGTTTCACTGAGTCAAAGCTGGGTTTTTCCCAGGGAAACATGATAATGGGATCATAGGAACTAAAAAGGAGACTGTGAGTTTCTTCCCCTTCCTTAGTAGGTCAAGCGTGTGGAATTGCTAAGAGACAGGACTTCAGGCAGTAGAGAGGGAGCAGCATGCTGGAGTTGATGCTCAGCACTGAATTCCTTTCTCTCTTCCTCAACAGGCTACAAACCCAGACACTGTCTATTTACAGTGTATAGTGTCCCCATGTCTCCCTGAAGAGAAGCAAGCTTCTCTAACACTGAATATCTCCAGAAACGAGCCTCCTTCTTCCTCTTTTTCTATTTGGTGTTTGAATGCCAGTGATAGGTCTCATGTGCTACCTATGAGTCCAGCCAGGTGGTGCCTGATGCACATGAGAAAACAGGGCAGAGGGACCAAAGGATGTATTTAAAAGGCTTCTTGGTGCTAAACAAGATGGCAATCCCTTGGTGCTAAATCAGCATTCATGAGTATTGGGTGCTTTCTGGAAGGTGTGGTAGGCTGAGTTGTAATGTACTGTGGAATTAATGGTGCTTTATGTTACAAAACCAAACAAACTCCAAAAACTTTTGTATATTTTTTTTTTCCAGTGGTATTAAACTTTTTCTCTGGTTGTTTTGCACTTTGATCTGGTCTTCTCTCCCAACCTATTCCTTCTAGCTCTGGTTATCTACTGAATAGTGTGACAGAAAAGACCTGAAAGAGACAGGTATTCTGAAACTTCCCTGGGCAACCCTTGACAAAATTCTGTCTGTCTCCTTTGTGGAGAGCAATTACCTTGAAGATATTTGTTGCTGAACACTTCTAATTATGACAACCCTTTCCTCTTTGCTGGTAAAGCTTTAAGCAAATTCAAGGAATGATTCTTAGGAAATAACAACAAAAAAAAAAAAGAACAATACAATGGGTTGCAGAATTAGGCTTTCAGCACATCTTTCTATCAAGTATTTAGTAAGCATATGTGTTTTCTGTTTTCCCTGTGTTTTTTCTCTTTTCTCTGCCAAGATGTGAACACTGAAAAGTACAGATGTAAAAGGGACCTTAAACTGTGGACTAGCCATTGTGCTTGCTAACAAGGGGGTGAGTGGCAGTTCCAGAGTTAAGCTGGACACAGTTTTTTGAAATTCCTGTGTGTGATGAGAAAGGCTTGAGGTTTGGGTCAGAGGTAGAAAGACAAGTGTTGATTTCCCAGAAATTTGGGGAAAACGGGAGGATATGAGGGGGGAGTGGAGATTTGGAGGCTTGAGTGGAAGATCTACGAGGGGTAGAGTCTTAAGGAGAAGGAAATGTCTTTTGGAGGTCTCAGTGCAAGTCGAACAGGTAAGTGGGGTTTTGCTTAGCCTCTTTGGGGTTTGGACTGAGGGGACTTCTGCTGAAGTGGGGGAAGGGACAGGAAAACAAAATGAGATGCCCATATAGGATCTTCTGTTTTGAGTTTAACTCATCTTCACATAGCATCGCCTGTGGTTTGATACGTACCAGACGCTTCATTTGGCACAGGGTGGAAAACATAATCATATACAACCTTCCAGGCTCGTTTCATTCTGTGTCAGGCCCAGAGCTAGGGCTATATATGTCCTAGTAAATGCAATACTCTGTTGTTTCAGAGTCCAGCCTCCGTCATGTTTACTTCTAAAAAATCAGATAGAAATGTGTCCAGGAAGTTCAGGGGTAGCACTTGCGCATATTCTTGTCCCCTTGAGGTGAGATGTTGGTAGATTGGAGGTGACTTTGTCACACGTCGAAAATGTGAAGAGGGAGGGAGGTGGGAGAGGTGGAAATATGTAGCCAGACCTCCTAGAAGAGTTTTCTGCTATTCAATCCCTCAGCCTGCTCACTTGGAGAGGAAAATGCCACCTGAAGAGTCTCTTCAGCCAAATCCCTTGAGGTAAGATGTGTGGTGACAGGTGGGGTCTGTAGCCTGTGCCACTTGTCACACCATGGATGCCCAACAGGGGAGTTGCTGTAGGTGAGGCTAAGCTCAGGCAAGGTGATCCCTGCAATGCTATTGAAGGAACAAGGGCTACACGGGGTCAGACTGACTCTGCTGCCTTACCAGTGGGTGCAGCCATGCCCTGAAGGCCATGAGACCTCCATTTACTTCATTCACCCCAGGACTGGGTCCTTTTCCATGGAATGGATCTACCCTGACGTATGAGAGCCTGGTGCTGGTGACAGCCAGTATCTCTCTCCCTGGCAAAACAAGAAGTGTACCCTGGGGTGGGCAGCTACAGCACTACCCCTGGGGTCATGCTTCTCTTTTTCCATGAAAGACAGGTCCAAGCTCTGCTGCAAAGGGCTCTGCAGCTGCATCCCAAGCTTGTTCACTGTATCTGCCAAGGGCTTGGCCCTTTAAACTGGCTTCCTGAGCATTTGTGGCCTTGCAGGTATGGAAGTGGGGAGAAGTGGGAGAGAGGAGGTAAAGGGCAGGATATGGTGCTGTCTCTGGGGAAGAAAGCCCATGTCAGGAGAAGCTTAAGGCCCTGCAATAGCTCATTCCCCTTTGACAGTTGAGGG
>NW_010403148.1:0-2258 GCF_000710305.1 Buceros rhinoceros silvestris | reverse complement strand
AGAAGCAGGGCAAGAAAAGGAATACGAACAGAGGCCTTTAACCCTATTGGGGGCTCTCAGATTGGGACAGGTGGACATACCGGCACCCAAAGCACCAGGGAGAGCAGGGGCGCAGCATAGCAGGACCTGGCTCTGCATCTCCCCTAACCCTTTTGTCACAGATGGGGCAGCCATGGGAAAGAACTCCGACAGCCCCTTGAGCCTCACCCCAGCTGCCAGCCATGGTGCAGAGCCTGCCCCACATCAGGGATTTGTGCACCATTCAGGGGGCCACTGCACCGTATCATAGCAGGTTTCTCCTCTGCTCCAGCCTGCTGCCCTTTTTCCCTCTCAAACCACCCAGACAACCTGCTTTACTCACACTTCAGCCTTGTTTATCTCCCAGAGTCCAGGGAGGGAGACTGGGTGATGCAATGCCTCAGCCAGCATCATCCAGGGCCAAGCAGAGCCCTTGCCTCCCTCCATCCAGGACATCGCACCCAGATGTGAGCAACAGGTTGAACATGCCCCAGATCTCCTTTTTCTCACCTTCCCTTTCCCGTTGCTGGCTGGGAGCTGCCGTTGGGCCCAAATGGCTGCATGTGGACCCTGCCCGTAGCTGCAACGATGATGGCGCACAGCTGAGGCAATCGTTCCGCTGGCTCATACAGCACGGCCCTCCCGTGACCACAGTGAGAAAACAGGCATTTGCCGAGCCACGCTGGGCTTCAGAGGCCAGCTCCGTGCGCACTCTGCTATGACACCCACACATGTATATACAGGCACATATCAGCCCCGTATGGACATCTCTCACCTTCCTGCCAACGGAAACTGTTGCCCTTTGCAAGCCTGGCTCGCTCTGAAGATGCTATCAGGAGATGGGTAGAGGGGGGCTGAGTTTCCAGGACTCTTCAGAACAAGCACATGTCATGCCTCCCCCTTCTCCCACAAGCCCTCTGTGATCTCTCTCTCCACAGTTAGACCACGGTGTGTGCCAGGGCAGAAGGTTTGAATCAAAGGCTTGTGACAGCTTCTCAGCCCACAGACCATCCCATCTCTTGGGTTTGTGTCGCTTAACTCACAAATGACCAGGGAGTTATTACAAAATCTCACACCTTTGCCAGTCTCTGTTTGCAGTGGCTAAAACAGGAGGGAGCAGGATTGAGAGCTCTCAAGTTGGCGAAGCTAAGGAGTAGGGGGGTCCCCATCCACATGGGAAGGCTGGGAATCCAGCCCTGGGTGAGTGGGAGATGGGGGGCTGAGTTGTTTCTTGATTCACTATAACCCATTTGCATCCATACTTTTGAGAAGTGAGGCAGACCTGCATCAGCCTTAAAGCTGCTGAGGGGCTGACTGCCAGGGAGCCCAGGCAAAGCCAACCGTAATGCAGGATACTGAGGCAGGATACGTGCCCAGGCCTCAGTGGTTGTGGCTACCGAGGACAGCTGCAATGCTTCAAAGTATCCAAGACAAGATAATAACTGGGAAGAGGAAGGAGGACAGCAGGTCTCCTGCCTAATTGATACCCATGCTGGCGGCATAATTTTCACTGTTCTGGTCCTCTGCCATGAAGTCCTGACTACTCTCCAGGTGTTTGACACAACAATGTCCTAGAGCAAGACCTGGGCCAAGCATCTTCCATGGGGTATCTGAGGCTCACTGCATTCTCCTGTTTGCCCCACACATGCTTTTCTGGGCTCATGGCATTCTTCCATTTGCTCCTACAGACATGTTTTTTTTCCCCACATGCCCTCAACTCTTCTCTGAAAGTAGTGGAATGGGGCAGACCACTAGAAAGGACTTCCCAGGCAACCAAGCCCTGTCCCCTGTGGAAATTCAGCAGATCATTTGGGCCAAGGGCTCACAGAATTACCATTCCGCACACGTCCAAAACACCTCTCAAACCCTTGCTTCGCCTTGACTCCCACTTCTCTCCACGTGGCATTGTTTAACTCTTTGGAAGAGTTTCACAGGTTTTTACAGTTGTACCATGTTTTGAGTTTGGTCCTGCAAGGCTTTGGAATGTTTTTTTGAAATTCTCTTTGTTCATGATATGCCAGAGTTTGAAGCACTCCCCTGACACTACGACAAGCTTGCTTCTCCTCCCTCATCCCCAACCCGGCCAGCTGTGGAGGCAGAACATCTGTGCCTTCGTCACAATGCCTAGACCAGGCTGGGACAGTGGTGTGTTGGCTCAGCCCGTGTCTCTTTTGTCTTCCAGGTTGGCAACCTGATCTCTGGGGAAATGGAGAGAGGATCACTCCATAGCCCTCTCTTTG
>NW_010403147.1:0-1956 GCF_000710305.1 Buceros rhinoceros silvestris | reverse complement strand
CCATGAAGCCGGTGACCAGCAAGTTTGATGTTTGTTTTAGGAAAGCATGGTTCAGTGCAAGACCCTGCAGAGTCCTGCCAACAGCACTTTGAATAGAGATCTCACTGATGTAGAGGTTATGAGTTAATGTTGAGGCTTTAAATTCACCTGTAGCAATTCATGGTTCTTGGGAGGGCACCTTGGTCTTGGCAGTTGTGAACAGCCTGGGCACTGAGAAGTGGTAGACTTCTAAACTCTCTTTTCCTGCACTTTTTAAGTGTATCAGTTGGGACATTGAGTAAAGTTGTGGTGGTGTAACTACTGTGGCCCAGATTTTACCTTCCTGAATTCTTTGCCTAGGAGAGGTTTTCTGTGTATGAATCACAAAAATATTTTTGACGACTACACTTTAACTTGAAATAGAATTTCATAATTTCACTGGGTGTTTGTGTAGAATAACTGTGCTGAGTAACAAAGCCTCGTTTTAGCCCTCCTCTCTCTATGCATAGTGCATGACATACTGTAGATCCTGAAGGAATATCTTTATTTTCCACTGCTCAAAGGTCAAAAAAAAAAAAAGGATTTATCAGGTCTCTGCCTATACTGTCTTTGAAATTATGGAAAGGTTTATATGAGCTTTGGCTGGCAGGCTCCAGTACAGGACAGGCATGACATACTGGAGAACCTGAAGGAATATCTTTATTTTCCACTGCTCAAAGGTCAAAAAAAAAAAAGGATTTATCAGGTCTCTGCCTATACTGTCTTTGAAATTATGGAAAGGTTTATATGAGCTTTGGCTGGCAGGCTCCAGTACAGGACAGGTTAATCATAAAGCTGTATTCTTGTCTCCACCCTCCAGGACTCCAGTTCTTGGCAGGCCCCGGCCACTCCGTGCCTGGGTCTGTGATGTCCGGAGGTAGAGCAGCGACTCTTTCATGGGCACCCTATTGTTGTGGGGAAAGAGCTTGTATGCCCTTGCGAGGTTGAGAGCTGTGCTGGTGGTGGCATGTGCCTCCGGTGGGGTCTCCCAAGCCCGACAGGTCTCAACTGAAGTCTCAACTGAAGGGTCAGACAAAGTGTGTCCACAGGCAGGATGGGCTCACTAGCCTTCGGGCAGCCATCCTAGGAGAAGGACAACTCTGACTCCAAACCCGGGCAGATGGAGCTCGTTTAGCCTTGTAAGGCTCATCCATCTAAGAGAAGGACACTCTAACCAAACCTACGACCCGAGGACTTTGCTGTCACCGTCCAAGCTCGCTAGGCCCTGGCAGATGAACCTCAGGTGTAAAGGGTGGAGCCAGTTCCGCGCACGCTGCGCCTCACCTAAAAAATCCACCGCGCAGGCCCGGAGGGTGCACTCATCGCTTGCAGTGAGCGTGGGAAAGGCCCTTTGCAGATTTTTGTTCGCGAAGCCAAGCTGTGAATGATTCTTGTCTCCAGAAGCATGACAAGAAGTCATTGTGTTTTAACTGTTTTGAGTATTTCACTGAATGGACTCTAGGGTACAGAATCACAGAATGGTTTGGGCTGGAAGAAGCCTTTAAAGATCATCTAGTCCAGCCTCCCCACCTTGGTCAGTGACGCCTTGCACTAGATCAGGTTGCTCAAAGCCCTGTCTGACCTGACCTTGAACCCTTCCAGGAGTGAGGCATCCTTCTTCTGGGCAACTTAGTCCAGTGTCTTGCTAACCTCATTGTAAAAAAAATTCTTATTATATCCAGTCTAAGTCTACCCTTTTTGAATTTAAAACCATTGACCCTTGTCCTGTCACTACAGTCCCTGATAAAATGTCTTTCTCCATATTTCTTATAAGCCTTCTTTTTATGTATTGAAAGGCTGCAGTAAGAGTAAGTTGGTTCTGACTTACTACAACTCTGTTATCTGTGGGTTAATTTTTTAAATTACCTCCTTTAATTTTGGGGTGTATTCTTAATTCTGTTGCTGCAGTGGATGAGATGTGTTAAAATTGCAAAGTAT
>NW_010403146.1:21953-24209 GCF_000710305.1 Buceros rhinoceros silvestris | reverse complement strand
TGAGGGCAGCCCCTCCCCGGAGGCAACGGCAAGGGCTGAAACCAGCCGCAGCGCCCAGGAAAGTGCTGCCCATCCCGATCCTGACGTGAAACCCCGCGGCGAGCTTCCTCCGGAATTACCCCTCTGTCCTTTGAGGATGGGACCATGGTTCCCTCCAGCTCAGGTAACTCGAGCAAGAGGCTCCTATCCTGGAAACCTGCGTTAGCTCCACGATGGTTTCTCCTCCATTAAGAATGCTGAGGGGGGAGAAGCACAGGGGAGACACTCCCACTGCAGAGCTTCTTCCAGCAGAGGTGATGTGCTGGAAGGAGAGGGCTGCTGATCTCTGCGAGACACGGAACCGAGCACTGCAGCAGAGCTAGGGCCCAAACTCCTCTCCTCTTCCCTAGCTGGAGCCCAGCACAGAAGACAGAGTATTGTAAACTGCATCATCCCATCTGTGGGTCTGTCCTCTTGAGAAGGAGACCCACCCTGCACCTCGCAGGGTTACCCTCGGCCAGCACTGAAGGCGGGTATTGCCCACGGTACAGGTTTAGATCAAGTACAGACCAGGAAACAGCGCTGGCTGACAACGGACATGGCTGCTCACAGCAACACCTTCCCAGCGCCAAAGAAGCGAGCGCTGGCAGCTCCTGCTCCACACCAGGGTCAGTGGGCTACGCAGAAATGACCGTCAGCACAGCGGCCCTAGAGGTGGGAAGGGAAGAGGTTCATCTGCTCCAGGTTCTCCAGCTCTGCCCTGGGGAGCGGGGCTGTGGATGGCACTGCGCTGCGCCCGTGCTCGGCTTAAAGGAAACGTTCGCTTCCTTCTGGAGCACACCAGGACTCCGCCGAGCTCCTCGGTGGCTCCTTCTCCCCCCATCCCCACACCGAGGGGATGAATCATCTCAGACAACCCCTGCTGTAAGAGAAAGAGGGGAACAAATAAAATGCAAAACATTTATTCGAGTGTGTTGTACAAAAAGTTTCCAGTCATAAAATGTATATTACAAATCATTGAAAAAGACAAGACGTTTGGCATGCATATTCTAGAAAGAAAAAAACCACCACTTTGAAATGATAAAGTCTAGATCACGCAGTTTTTCTAAGTTCCATTTTTTTGTATTTCAATTTCCAATCTCTCCCACAATTCTTTATTTTAAGAACTTGAACCTTCCAAAAACCTCGTCGGCAGCTGCTGACCGGCAGCGGTCAGGGCGGCTGGGCAGCGACGGAGCCAGAGCTACCTAAACAAAAATTGCGCTAAAAAAGTCAAACCAAACCAATGAAACTGCAGTTCTGCTCATGGAAACAGAGTTACCGGTACGTCGTGCGCCCATGGAAAGTATTTTGGCCGAAACTTGTTGAAATTAGGTTATTGCTTCTAAAGTTATCATGTGTTCCAGCTCCCCAGATCAGCACACTAACATCGGCCTCATCCACAGGAGCTGTGACTCCGTTAAAAGCTAACGACAACACCAGGGAGTTCAATAAACCACCAGCTCTCGCCCCGAACCCCAGGTCAATTCATTGGGAGCGGAGCCCGTTGGGGGACCCCCCTCCTGCTCTCTAGACCTTAGCATTTCAAGAAAGGCATTTATGTTTACAAATAATAATCGATGTAAATATGGTCTTGTATAAAAAAAACCCAACACTTTTAAATTATTTTAAACTGGTTTAAAGCTAAGCATATCGAAGGGCAAATAAAAATTCTGTTTCCCAGGCCATCGTAAGTGAGAAAAGAAACTCTCCAATAGAATTTGTCTTGATGTTCAGCTAAAACAACACTTTGAGAAATGCAATCGCCATCCCACCTTCCACTCACTGGTTTCCAAGGCTTTGTTTCCTGCTCACACAGAGTTTGGACCCAACAGTGGCGATAAAATCCAGTATCGAGTACGGACACACCTTTGTTTAGAGGTAAGACTTTGAAAGAAGATACAGAGAGACGGAATGGGTTAACATGGAGGGAGTGAGAAGTGGCTCCAAGGGACAGGAAACCTACAGCACGCGTGTTCTCACAGAGCATCACCACCTTCCTGACGCCACACACAGGTTCTGGCTGTCCAGAGGGTTTCTACCAGCCTCTTCTAACAAACCTCTGCTCAGGTGGCGGCTAAAGGGCCTTTATAGAGGACAAGCTCAAAGAGAAGGAAAACCAGGGGTGTGTAAAGCCCCGTGAGATCCCTGAACTGCACACGAGGTGTCCTGTTGTTAGAGGATGACCAAGCACACGAAGAGATCTCCTTTCACAGTACGCTCTGCTTCCTGCGTCGG
>NW_010403146.1:20472-21852 GCF_000710305.1 Buceros rhinoceros silvestris | reverse complement strand
CAGCTGCAGACGGGCTCGTCTGGCTGCCACAGCACCCGGCACGGGAAGCAGATGGTTATTTTCTTCCTGAGACTTTTGGTTCCTGCTAGAAACACAAACTACACCTAAGGGCAAAGGGCGCTGGAGCCAGGAGTAAACTATTGCTTTCTCAGGGCAGGTCGGGGGTTCCGCACAGCCTCCGCCTGGGACATGAAGCTGTGCAGCAGCAGAGCATCAACCACGCTGTCACCTTGGGGAAAGGCAACGCAGCACAACGGCTCAAGGAACAAAGAGAGCAGCGAGGGAGAAAGGGGACGTCAGAGGCTCCCTGTAACCGGGTCTGCAGGATGCCCCATCACCGATGAATGGGCTGGCTCTGACCTGGTACGAGCTCAGGAGCCGGTGGTCTGCGCTGATGGTATTTCAATGATATTCTGTTACGATCTACATGATTAAATGATTGGCCTAATGATGCTGCTGCAGGTATGCTGGCAGTTCCTTCCCCTCTCACCAGTGAGAATCATCTTTACTACTTCATCCAGAATAAAGCTGTTTGCTGATTTTCCTGGAACAAGAGCATGGGTGGCTCCACTACCCTGGTTCGTTTCCCTCAGCAGAGAAGCCTTAAAATCATTTGTCTCCTGACAAGTCAAACCCGTTTCTCCTTCAGGCTCTGCACCTGATATCAGCCGCTGCAGCAGAAATGCTGACTACCCTCCAAGAGGGGGTCACGTACAGGGTCAAGCAGGGGAAGATGGCAGGGGGACACTGGATTTTAGTGAAGTAAAAGCCTTAATTATTCTAAAAAAAAAAAACCACCCCAAACCTTGAAAAAAGAAAAAAAAAAGAGACAATCCTTTTTGGGTTGGTAAAACCAAGAAGCCTCCCAGTCTGGAGCCCCAGCGTTAAAGGGATAGTGCTGGGGGCCTGAAGCTCAGCATCAGAAGCAGAGGAAAGGCTGGTGCCTCGAGAAGATGCACGCACGCAACAGAAGGTCAGTGGAATACAGTAGTTTTTCTGTGTCTTGTAATTTACAGCTCGCAGTTATTTCTCGTATTTTTAGTAGCCTTTTGAAAGGTGCCAGGGTGACGGAATCACCCGCATTCGGCTCTTCCCACCGCATCAGTCTCGGTTTTATAGGAACACTTTACACATACCTAACCACAGCCTGAAGAGTAAAAGTTTCCCAAGTCAAAGGGGACAGTTCCAAACGCAAGAGAGACCCTGCAGGCTGTCACCGAGGAGCTCCTCACAAAGGGTCTGCCAGTGCCAGGCCTTAAGGCTACGAGAAGACACATTGCCCTTACAGTAGCTGTTTAGAAAACTATGGCTCAGGTAGCAAGAGGTTTCTCAGTCGAGCTGCCTTTCCTAGCCCATGTGTTACAGAAAAAAAAAAAAAAA
>NW_010403146.1:14748-20377 GCF_000710305.1 Buceros rhinoceros silvestris | reverse complement strand
TTTTAAAAAAAAAAAAAAAAAAAAAAAAATCACTAAAAAAAGGCAAATTAACTACACACTGATTGTTCCGTGATCTTAAATCTAAAGCAATCTCAAATTTACAGGACAATCCTCAACAAGAGCAAGCGATCTGAAAACTGGCCAATGTAAAAAATAAATACAGATCTTCAGGAAAAATAAAAACAAAAGCAAAAAGCCCTCAAACAATATGTGATTCGAGGAGAGCAGCCATGGGCCAAAGGGAAATCTGCCAGTGGTTGGAAGGTGCGCTGCGAAAATAACCTCTACATGGATTGCATTCATCTGCAGAACAACTAATTTAGAAAAGATCATTGATAACAGTATGTCTGAGAAACATAATTTCACTAGATACATTTTACAGAGATAGACATTATTTACTACATATTTAACCTTCTACTCAAGCAGAGTGGGAAAATTACACGAGAAAAGCGGCCAAGAACATCAATCAAATCACCCCGAGCCCGATCTTTGCGCTGATTTTTTTTTTTGTAATGGATCTTCTGACAATGGACTAAAACATAATTCTAAATTTCGATTGGTTTAAACCTCAGTAATTCCATCGGCCCACCCGAACAGAGGAAAGTAGCATCTTTGATTTATTTTTCAATGGCAAAATAAATCCGTAAGCTTAACCCCCCTTTTGTTCCCACCCTGCTTGCATTACAAAGCCATCAGTCAAAGCCACTAAACTGACCTTCTAGGTTATATCTGTCAGTCACAATATCGTTCAGAGAACAGAATGTCCAAAAGCCACCGAAAACATCCAAACCTTGTAGCTTGTTTGAGGAGTCTAAAACTATCTGAGTGACAAGATGAGAGTTCAAGAGTGCAGGTAAAAACCAGGATTTGGTGCTGGCAACGAGCAGCATCCGAGTCCTGTGTCCAAACCAGGGACTGGTGGAACAAGCATTTGCTCGTCCAGGAGCCGACACACTCTTTGGAGCAGTCGAGTATTTTTCCTGGTGCTTAGGGCACTGCTCCAGGAATGCTGAGAGTCACCTCCTCCGAAAGGCGGCAGAAGGGACCGTGAGCTGAAGGGACACTGTCTGATACACAATCATCGTATGGAACTATAAATCACCGGCTACTCGTACAAAGCCTTCGTCACACAAAGCTTTACTGCCCCGTCACTCACTGTTAGGCCTCGCTTTGAGCAAGGTCACTGTCCTGAACAACAGCTCCTTCCAACTTCTCAAAGCCAGTGCACCAACTCTGTCCTGGTTTGGAAATGCTGCTCCTTACGGAACCTGACAGTGCCCCTCTGAGGCCAGGAGAAGGACCAACGAGCTGCACCTAGCTCTGACTGTAAAAGTCAATGTTTACACAGGATAACCTTTAAAATCCCAGTATTCGTCACTGCCAAAAGTAAAAAAATATTTTTAACATCTAAAATCTTTTCTCTTGAATGCTGACTATGTCAAAAGCATTAAACCATGACGCTGAACGTCGTAAAGCCTGGACAGCAGCAGCTCGCAGCCGTCGCCACACAGGGCCTTGGGTTATCCTGGCTCACAGGTTTACCGTACGCTCAAGGAGTCTCATCCCATCTGAGCTAAAAATTCCTATTTTTTTTTTTGCTGCAGGTTTGTACATAGACTTTAAACTCTGTATGGGGAGAAATACTGTATTCCAATATAGTGTTTCAACAAAGAGGGAAAAATAAATCTATTAAAAATTCTGGCAGTTTTGTTCAGTAAAGGTTTTTTTTTTTTGATTTTTTTTTTATAAAAATGTACCAAGGAGTAAACTTCAAAGAAATCAGATGATGCATATAAAAATAGTTTTCAGTGGCTCTGGAGGGAAAAAAATAGCAAAAATAAAAGGAAATAAATGGAAAAAAAAAGGAGCAAATAATAGTTTCTTTTTTTTTTTCTTTCTTCACATCACTGAGCATCCTCTAGAGGTTGTTCTGGGATCCCCCTAAAATAAGACAGACAGAGTTGAACTTGGTTCTTAGCAGCTTTTCACGCCGTCAGCCTCGACCCTGGTTACCAGCTCAGCTGAAACAGCAGGTTTTCAGTAGTTCAGTTCCACTCGGGGAACACCACAAGCAGGAAGCAGGAAGCCCACGTCACCGCCTCCCCCCAGGGCTGCGATGCTGCTGGTCTGGCTGGGGATCTCCATGACAGGCAGAGCAGTTCATCTCTACTTCCACCATCGATAGCGATGACAAGTGAAAATCGGGATGTCCTCAGCCTTGGAAGAGGCAGGACCATCCTTTATTTCAAAGGATGGGTCCGTCTGAGAGATCCCTAGGCTGCATGGCTGCCCTTTGGGTGAAAAAGGGCTGCTGTGGTGGCTGTGTAGCACAAAGACACCGCTCCACCTCCCGGAGACCAGACCAGCTGCAGCCCCGCACAGAGCGAGCGCTTTGTGCAATGTGCTACTAACGGCCACGGCTCGGCAGAACAGACCGCCCGAGTCTGAAATAAATTGAAATATTTCCTGAAAGCACCTGCCTGAAGTGGGTGTCCGCTTTTCACTCTGCCAGCTGCTGGTCACTTATTCCACTAAAGGTTACGACAACATGCAGGTGGCATTAAGAAAAACCGAGCTGATTTCAGTTGTAAGCCAGGTCAGGACTGTCCTCCGCAAGGACAAATGGACCAGAAAGCTCAGAGCTGGGAAAGGATGAAGGGACACCCCTAAATCTAACGATTAATCCAACCACTGAGGCCCAAGTTAAACAGTGGTCTGCATCTCATTACCTGTTGGTTGAAAAGATCTTCCTCTCCAAAGTCTGCTTCGTCCTCTTCCTCTTCATTCTCTCGCATGACCACTGATTTAGTGACGCTTCTCACTGCAACTTCCTGCACAAAAGGACAGGTAGGGACATGGCCAGGAGTTACAGCTGTGTCTGAAGCTTCAGCTGCACCGTCAGTGTAACACCCCTGTTACACCTGGGGGCTCCCTGCCCTAGCACTGACATTGGCTGGGCAGCAAACACCCCGCAAGCCACAGCAACATCCCTACTTCTCTACTCTAAAAGGCATGGCAGTGGAGTTCAGCTTCAGGAATTTCCCTCATCACCTCAGCATCTGAGGCGGTGCAGCCACATTTTGGGTCGTCACGAGCCTGTTCTGTATGAGCTGCCAGCAGACCCAGCCAGGAGCTGCCCGAGACATCTCGCCAGGGGAAAAACCGAAGTTTCTCAGTACGGTTACACAGCATTAAGAACATTCCCAATTTCTACTAAATAACTGACACGTGTGATTGATACAGAGAATCGGGTCAGTCTTGCAAACCAGGCACTAAAAAGAATTCTAAACCCCCCAGAATCTTCCTTTATTACTAAATGATTTTTAAACACTTCTTGGTAGTAAGACATTCAGCTGTACACTTGTACCCTTCAGTTTCCACCCGTGTCACTCCCCCGTCCCTATCACATCACTGGGATAACGGTAATGTTTACGGGCCAAAGCACCACCCTCCCTCACAGGAGCCTTCTGAGGGGGTGGTTTTATCAAACCAGCTGTGGGCAAATGTAGGACAGTGGGGAACAATACAGAGGCACCCAAGAACACATCACGGACAAATGTCTTCCTACATCAGTATTTACTTTGCACCCCAGAACACCATAGGCACTACAGGAGGTAACTCTGAATTGCCAGCAATACTTGTTTTGTCTCTTCTGAAAATACAGTCAAACGCGAAACAAATTCTCTACTAGCGGGGTACTCTTCTAAAATAAAAAAAACCCTCTATGGGTGTAATCAGGATGATGATCAGTTTTTCCAAATCTCCCAAAAATCTCAGAGATACACCCAGGTATTTAATTATTCCAGTTATAAACTGTCTTGGTTTAGAATACAACAGGGAAGATGATAAAATTGGGATTTCCTCATCCCCCACCCCCCCAAATTAAGGTGTTTGGGAGATAACCCAGCCCGCAGCTTTCCCCGGCAGACCCAGCCTACCTCCCCTTCCGAGTTCACGAGGTATGTGCGGATATTTGCTCCAGTGCCCCAGCTGCCTTGATTCTTCCACACGAGAACAGAAGGGGGGCTGTGAGATACGCCTGCATCTGCCCCCCAAATCTAGTGAGAAAGACAGTCTGCAGTTAGCTATTTATTCATATCTTTAAACACAAAGAACCCCCCGATTCCCTTACTGCTCTCTAGGAATCAGTTGCTTCTGAATCCCAGTGGCAGCTTGGCCCTGCTTTTACCTATACCATGAGCTGTAACAAGGTGTTATTCTCACAGCTGCAACAACACACTAGCCATAAAAAAAGCCCCGAAATAAGAAAAAAACCATCTCCCATCGCAGACATCAATCATTTCCTGACTATAGATATTTCTACCGCTGCCTCAGGGACTACGGGACGGGAGCCAAGACATAACATGTATCAGCTCACTCTTTCATATGTATCTCAGTCACTGATACTAAGTAGAACTCACTGGCACTGGTAAGAAAGTAATTTTTTTCATCCCAAAGAACATCTGTTGCAGACTGAAAATGAAACACAAAGTATTTCTACAGAACAGCCACTGTTGCAGTGCAGTCCAGGCCGAGAACGCCAAGTCAAGCCTAACTAGTCCAGAGGAACACTCAGAAGCGTTCCTGTGCCACCAGGAGGTTGGGCAGGGTTACCCTCCAAACCTGGGCAAAGGCGTTTGCCAACAACAGCCCTTGAGCCACCCTCCCCCAAACACCTTTTGTCTTCAACCTTCTCTGTGCCCGAAATGGTCTCGAACCCTGAAGTGTTAATATAGAAATCCAGCTGCGGTTCTGCATTGTTGCAACCGAAATGCTGCTTCTCCGAGGTGACACCCAGAAGTCACACACGAAACCAGGCTGGACCAGCCACCACGGCGCCCCCAGGAGGTGCCGCTGACACACCGTAAGTGAACTTACCGTTACGATCTGCCCGGCTCTGAGGACATACTTCGGAGTAAATTTGTAAGCAATTTCTTCTCCATCTCCAATTTGTCTTTTCAGTCTCCAGTTACCCAAAGACTGATCCTAATGGAGAGAGTCATCAGGTTATTCTGGGTGAGCAAAGCAGCAGACAGGGACGAGCTTTCTGTGGGGCTCTTTGTTATTCACATAATGTGAATACAGGTTTATTTACATGGTTGTTAGACAACTGCCTTTTAACCTGGCAGTATTTTTCTATATCCACAACTAGTCTAAAAAGCGTAAGATCACTCAGCAAATTAAAAAGACACACATTTCACATAAAAAAAGTTCTGCCTAGAGCCCATATTGCTGCTTGTAAGAGCAAGGTTCCAGCACACGTTTAGGTATCTGGGACACAAACCATGTTCCCTTGCTGCAGCAAACATCATGCTCCCACGAGCACTGTGCAGCGTTCAGCTTTCGAACACCCTGTGAATGACTGCCGGATGCTACAGCTTGAGATGCTGCTCCTGCTCTCCAACTGACTCCACCGACTCGTGCTACTAAAGCCCACGTAACATTTCGACCGAGCTGCTCCTCCTCATCTTCGAGGGGTTCTGCCGACACCCACCTTCTCAGAGTTGTTCTTCAGCTGAACGTATTTGCCCTCCAGGTCTATCTCTTCTATGCTGATGCTCCCCGTAGCTGAAGCCTGCTGGGACATTTGGAAGCTACTGCTGCTACTGCTGCCGCTAATGCTTCCGGG
>NW_010403146.1:12212-14704 GCF_000710305.1 Buceros rhinoceros silvestris | reverse complement strand
CTCTGTCCTTCCCCTGCCGCTAATGCTTCCGGTGCCAATGCCGCTCGTCCCGCTGCCCGAGAGCTCCTCCGCCTCCAGACGTTTCCTCTTGCCTCGGGAAGAGCGAACAAGTGAAGTGCTGCTACTGCTGCTGCTGGAGGTAGCCCGAGAGACGGTGACACGGGACGCAGGACTTGGAGAGAGCTTCAACCTTAACACAACAAAGCAAACAATGAACCCACCCAGGGAACTACACAAAGGGATAATATGCTGCAAGACGCTCAGTGAGCAGACCATAACGCGCCCCGAGGCTGAAGGCAGCCTCAGCGTGTGCGTCAGGAGGGTTGTGTGTAAGGGGAGGGCGGGCGAACCACCCCTCAGAAACGTTCTGGTAGTACAACTACGTGACAGGGAGAGCAACACAGTGAGAGCAACACAGACCACTTAACCCTCCCTCCAGTGCTCCTGCTACTGAACACACTATTCTTGGGCCACATCATTCAAAATCAGGAAAACATAGAACTATAAGCACTTGAGGAGATGAATGCCAGGCACAGAATGATACACTCCACTGTACTCTGAGACAATTATGAAACTCCGAATAAATACAGATGGTCTTCAGAGGAGAACACCTGCAAGTGTTCCATGGAAACGTTCTATGCAACACGTGGTGTGGAGCCAGTGTGGCTTCGGTGAAACCCAGTCTGGGCCTTCCTGCTCAAATGGTAAAACAATAAGCCAAAGAAATGGAAATGACACCTGCTGGTGCTATAGCCAAGATCGTGGAACCTGTCCGTACCTCTCCTCCTCTCCTTCCAGCAGTTTTCGGTAAGCGCTGATCTCCATGTCCAGTGCTAACTTCACATCCAGCAGCTCCTGGTACTCTGTCAGCTGCTGCTGCATCTGGTCCCTCATGTCCGCCATCTCCCTCTCCTTCGCATCCAGCATCTTCCTGAACTTCTCCCGCTCCCCAGCCATCATTTCCTCCAGCTCACGGATGCGATCTTCGGCGGCACTAGCCTAGGTGGACAGCACAACGGAAAACCCATCTGGCATCAAATTCACCTTCCTCCCAAATGAACACAGCCAAGATTTCCCTCCATACAATTCAGAAAATATGAAGGGACAGAAGCGTTAATCCATCCAGACCATGCAGTGCTCTGTGTTAGAGATAAATGCACATTTTGTTGCTTCACCTGTTTCTGAAGGCCAGAAAGCTGGTAGGTGAGAGCTTCTATTCTCATACGAGCCTCCTTCAGCTCCTCCCGAGCTGCACCCGCAGCTTTGTCGTTTTGGTCCGAGGACAGTTTGGCATTCTCCAGCTGGAAGGCAGTTTTCATACAAGTCATTTGTGCTGAGTTAGACACCCTGCACATATCCTCTTGGTAAAAAATAGAAGCTATTTAATCTTCAATAATTTAAATGGAAACCTGGTTGGTTTATTATAAGAATTGCACAACACTACGGAAATATCCTAAGGACCAGGAAAATCTATTGCTACAGGAAGTCCTATAGGGTTGGCTTATGCTATTAAAAAAGTCTCTTAGCCCTCCCATTACAGGAGCAGCCTTGCAGCTTCCAAGCAATCACACTTTCTGCCTGTTTGTGCCAAGAGCAGCCTCTCGGGGGCAGAGCAAAGGCTCAAGTTCAGGCCCTGGTCAGCCAGGGACTAAACTCAGTAAACTATTCCACAGGTATTATGTCTCAGCTGCCATCTGCAACTCAGGGACTTCCTAAGCCACAGACAGAGTTTTATTTTGTACTCCCCCCTGTAGGACCTGTTTCATACTCTTAGCTGGTTTTGTTAGTCTTCTCTGGATTACTCCCTACTACCTCTCCAAGAGGACTAAACCCAGCCCCAGCACTCCAATGACGCCCGGACTCAGAAGCAAACCACTGCTTTTGCTTCTATTCTCCTCCCCTAAGAGTTGCCAACATGCAATTTGTTTTCAGTTTTTATTTTACCTAATGAACAACCTTCATCTCTAGTGGCTCATTTTAACCAAATCTGACAGAGCAATGATGGGGCTCAAAGCTGTTACTTCATGTGAAGTTCCATCCAAGTAGACCACTAGAAAAACCATTCCTGCCACACATCGCAGCTGGAGTTCCAGAGTTCTGCCACCCAGGAACTAAACTGCCCCAATTCTAAAAAAACAGCCCTAATAGCAGAAGACTTTGTCTGCTCAGCTGTTGTGTGACATACTCCTGGCTGTTTCCTCTGGCTACGACCTCCCTGGAAACGCATCTGCACACAAACACCAGAGGAGGCATTTGACCACCGGGACAAAGCTCCTTCAGACGACAATTACTCATTTCCTTAAAGACAGCAGGGCTGATGGAAGCGGTTCCATCTCACCCACTGTCAGTCCCGTCAGTCCGCGCTGGGGCCGGCAGCAGTTACCTTCGCCTGGTAGGTCTGCTCGAGCTCCATTTTGTACAGCTTGACTTGCTCGTCGTGCTGATTTCGCAGGTCCTCCAGTGCCTGGGTCATTTTGGACTCGTATTCCTGC
>NW_010403146.1:0-12118 GCF_000710305.1 Buceros rhinoceros silvestris | reverse complement strand
CTGGCGACTGGTGTCCACCTCAACCAAACGGTGCTCATGTCGCTTTCTTGTTTCCCTTATTTCCTACACACAAACACAAGAAGGGGGTAAATTCCCCCACTGGGGTAAACAGTACAAGCAATTACATTCAGGAACCAATTAACAGCACTAATTATTCAGTATACAGGAGCTACAGAACTGAAGGTGCTTAAGCACAAGAGTTACTGCATGTACTTGGCAGGAGATAAATCTTTAAAGTAATCCAACTTAAAAACAGGTTTTAAAATATCCATATACAGTTTAAAGAGGTGTTTTATGCTACAAAAGTCAAAATGGGGGGAGAGGGGGAAGAAGAAAACCTGGAATTTGAAAAGCAAAGAGAGATTCCACATGCTGCACTACAAACTCTCTCCTGAGAGCTCCAGCACCGATTTACCATTAACTCTTGGAAAACCCGTAGCTATTTTATTACTCAAACCATTTATCACCAGGATAATACTGAGTCCCTCTACCTGGATTAGTTAGTAACTGCTTCTAGCCAGCTCAGATAGAAGCCACACAAACTTCAGGCTATAAGAACGTTCCTAGGTTGGTAGTAAATACCTCCTCAAACACATTCTTCCTGAAATCCAGATCCTCCTGCAAGCTCTGGCACCGATTCTCCAGGTCCACACGCATGAGCGTCTCCTTCTCCAACTGCTTCTTAGCCACAGCGTGACCATCTTCAGCCTAGCGAAGAATTGGAAAGATCAAGATTTAATTGTGTCTGGATCCCTACTTCCCATCCATAATCCCTTCACGGTCTTCATTTGACATCGCTGGTCCAATTATTCACCAGAAATCTAATGTCAAGCCACTGATTTTCAAAAAATAAATCCAACAAAAAAGAGTGTGTGCGTTTCCGCATATTTCTAACAAGTTTTCACGCTCCTGTACCAGCTAGTGAAGGTGCAGGATTACTTCAATATGGTATGGTAACGGAGCTGAGGATTATCAATTCCTCAGGCACAGTTGCATGCTGCTCTTTTTCTTGCTGGGTACTCCAGCAAAAGTTTAAATTTATGCAGGACTTTACAAAGGACAACATGTAATAACCTAGAACATAGAAACACTTACCACAGATGTTTAAATAAAAGTTTTTCCAAAATTTCTAACACATCACGTTGCTTTGGCTGTTTTACAGAGACTTTATAATTTAGTTTTGTACCCAAGAGGAGCAGGCAAAGGTTCAGCACTAAGTGAGCTGCACGAATGACACTCACACTATAAACCCAGGGCCTCTCCCATGCCAAAGCAAGGCAGCTTTCACCACCGTACCTTCGCCAGCTGGGCACGCAAATCGGCCACCTCAGCTTCCAGGCTGCGCTTCTCATTCAGGACAGTGTTGAGTTCTGCTTCGCTTCGGTGGAACAGCACCTCCAGATCCTTAATGCGACCCTGAGCCACTGACAAATCTGCATCTTTCTTCTTGTAGCTGCAAAACCAAAAGTTCATTATATTTACACATGCGCGCACAGAAATCTTGACAGAATCCCCTTCCTCAAACTCCTCTTCTGTCAATCTGCAGCTTTCAGCCTATGGTCAATGAGCTGCTTTTAAGGGCCCACAGAAATAACTCTGAAGAGGAATCCTGCCACCTGTGGGCTTTAAAAAGCTCCATATTATTCTGCAACTTCAAACGTGGAAAAATCATTATGCTTGCAAAGGAGAAAAAACCTCCATCTGAAGGCCAGTGCTCTGGCTTATATAAACCTTGCTCCCCAGCCCAAACTTCTGATCTTTGGTGCTGTATTGACAGGATTACTTTACATGCTTCCACATGGAGTAGGGAAGTTACTGTCCCTCTGTACTGGGGGCACTTGGTGAGGCTGCACTTCAAATCCTGGGGTCAGTTTGGGCCCCTTGCTGCCAGAAGGACATTGAGGGGCTGGAGCGTGTCCAGAGAAGGGCAGCAGAGCTGGGGCAGGGTCTGGAGCACAATGTGCTGAGGAGCGGCTGAGGGACCTGGGGGGGCTGAGCCTGGAGCAAAGGAGGCTCCGGGGAGACCTTCTGGCTCTGACAACTCCCTGACAGGAGGGTGCAGCCAGGGGGGGGTCGGTCTCTGCTCCCCAGCAACAAGCGACAGGACGAGAGGAACCGGCCTCCAGTTGCCCCAGGGGAGGTTGAGGCTGTCCCTGAGGAGCCGTTTCTGTCCCGGTGGGGTTGTCCCAGGCTGGCCCAGGCTGCCCAGGGCAGTGGTGGAGTCCCCATCCCTGGAGGGGTTTCCCAGCCGTGTGGAGGTGCTGCTGCGGGACAGGGGTCAGGGGGACCTGGCGGTGCTGGGGAATGGGGGGACTCGAGGAGCTCAAAGGGCTTTTCCAGCCAAACAAGCCTGTGTATGATCTGCATCTTTTTCTAACTATGGAATAAATCAACACACTTATTTTGTGATACACTCTAGCTCTGAGCCTTATGTGTTCTCCCTGAGTTCCTTGGAGCAGATCTCCAAATTTGTTTTACTTTCACTGTAACCAGTTTTTCTTAATCGTTGGTCCAATCTGTCACTGGGAATCCTATTCTGTACCATATGTGCAGCATCTTCAGGCTCAGCAGCTTGCAGGAGCCATACAGACAACACATGGCTTCTGCTCATAACAGTTATTTAGCAGCAACCAGGAAGTCTTCAAAACAGACTCTCCAGACACATGCGTCCCTGCATCACAGTGTCGCTTAGTAAAATGAGCCACTGTGCGTGTGTCACAGACAATCAGGTCTGGAAACCTCCTGTTAGGGCAGTACCCAAAGGGCAAAGGCCTCTCCACACGAGCGTGGCCAGCAGCGTACGCTCACACAGCTTTCTCCCATCAGCATCCAGTACTCCCCGGGAGATGGGAATGAGTAGGAGTGTGCAATGTACAGCTTGACAAAGCACCACACAGAATTCCGGACAGCGATGAGTAACTTTTGCGCCTTCATGAACACTGGCTCAGGAAGACACTCCAAGCTGTTTTCATTCACAGTTTTATTTGTATTTCTAATTTCAGCCTGGTTTACTGCCTTCACACAAAACTGACAGGTGGCTTTACAACGGTGCAACCTGCTTTTGGGGGTCTCCGCAGCACCCAAAGTTCCAAACAGCAGTTGATGTGTCTGTTGAGATGTGCCAGTGTTCTCAGACGGACACCAGGTTAGGGCATCCCTCTAGAGCTCTTTTTTCCAGAAAGCAGCCAAGTTTGCTCAAGGGAAATATTTCAGTGATCACACGGGGTAGGAGGCAGAGGAAGCCGCAGCAAGACAGTCATGCAAGTCAGAGCTGGGAGCTTGCAGCTCAAAAGGAGCAGGTGGACAAGGCCTACCTACACCTACCTCCAGGCTTTGCTTGACCTGGGGACCTGTGACACTGGTCAAGATACAAACAGACACTTCCTGAACAGCAGGACAGGAGACTTTCCTTAACCAGGCCAAAGTCATCTCTGCTACGGCTGAATGCACCCGGATCACCACGCCAGGTCTGCTCCCGTGCTCTTCTGGGAGGGTGCTGTTCTGCAACAGCTAGCAGAGTATTTGCTGTCACTGAGACAAGAGAGACCCCCTCAATGGCGATGTAACGCCAACTGCCACACAAAATACATTATCTGAAATAAATGCCAAGACTGCTGGGCCTTAGCCAGGCTTCCGAGAGGGACATCAGTCCCAAAAGACCACTATACACAGGAGGGCTGGCTGTTCCCCATCTCCCTTAACTTCAGGGGTTTAAGTCTGACCTAATTACACAGCAGGGTTTAATGGTTAGCAAAGGCTGAGCTAACTGAGTCCGTAAACCTCAGCACACAGGTCTGAGCACAGGCGGGCATCTTCTGGTATGAGCCGTGCACCATGTTCATCAATAGGGGCTACAGCAGCTCACCCCAAGAGGGATGCTTACACTGTACGTACTTCATATTTGACAGTTATTGCAGGGGCAAGGTCCACAAAATCTCTCCAATGGCTGACTTGAACAAGAGGGCCCAGCACAGAAAATCAAGATCCAGTGATACAGCAAAGTTTCCAGAGAAAAAAAAGAAATACTTCACAGTAAGGCAAGCAGCTAGTCCGAAAAAACGCAGGGAGGGAAAAACTTCATTCCCTTTATAACCACTTAGATTAACATGAAGGGCAATGGGCGAGTGTCCCGGTTTGGGCTAAAACTTCCTTGTGAGGAGTGGATACCTCGGACCCTCAACCCGTAACAGCGAGTTACCGAGGGCCTGTACCACCTCTCCTGGATTAAAAGCAATTTTATAGCCGACAATGTTCATATACAGGTGATGGACACACTCACATGCTCAGGAAAAAACTGTAACTCCCAAATCTAACCTATTAAAATAGGTACCAAGATTCAATCAGAAGCAAAAAATTAATTTTGCCACCACATACATTCATTTTAAAATGAAGTTTCAACTGCTAAACAGTACTTGATTACAACAGCTCCCCAGTGGGAACAGAAATAACGGGTTGCGCTGGGCTCCAGCAGCCAGGTTATTAGGCCAGTTCTCTTTGGTGCAGACCGATCAGCAGGTTCTTTAAAACAGAGTCACTACAAGGTCTTTCTCCAGAACCTTACCTCGTAGCTTCAGTGTCCAAGGCAACGCTGCTTCCATACTCCCAATTGCTCAGGGCCACCCTTTTCCTTCACTTCTGGCATCAGTAAGTGAACCAGGCAATAATAATGATAATGTTTAAAAATAAACCTTCCTCTGATGGGTCAGTTTTAATCTAGACCAGGTCTCATTCCAGTTTACCCAGCAGCTGCACATGTGCACGCTCACCTAAGGAGGGGTATGATGGGACATGCACAACCAAGCGTTTCAGCCTCTAGATGTCCCAGTTGCTCCAGTCCCAGCATATTCATCTGCTATCTACAAATACACGTATGTATACACTGGTCAGATTATCTGTTCTGACTGTACCAACATGCTGAGGAATTCCCCTCTGACCAGCCCGGATCCTCTCACTGACCTGCAACGCTTCCAAAAGGCATTGTAAGAAGCATCAGCGGTATCAGTCCCACTGCAAACGTTGCTCACTCGGACTTAAAAATCACGGAGTACCTTCCTTACCTTTTATTGAACTCCTCGAGCTCTGCTCCCAGTTTCCCTATTTCAATCTGTAGCCTAGCCCTCTCTTTGGCAGTTTCATCCAGAACTCGTCGAGCATCAGCCAGTTCGGACTCATAGAGACTCTTGATCCCGCTCACCTGAAGGGAAAGAAAGGATTCAGATCTGAGAACATCCCAAAGACTATCAAAGAACTGAAACAGCACCAGGTTTCACAGAGCTTGCTTTGAAAAACGGTGTAAGTTACAATATCTGTTGTTAGCGAATGTTTTCATCAAACATTTTCACAAGCACCTACAATTAGATGTGACCTAGTCCCAACGACAAGACTTTGTTTTTCTTCCCAGTGGGACATACTGCAAAGTGTGCAAGTCTTCCAAAGAGATGAGCCGCGGCAGATCAGGGCACACTACAGTCAGGGCTGGAATTATCTGCCTCTGTTTCCAGTCCTGCTGCTTTGGGAAAGTTGTGGAACACAGGTCCAAGGCCCTGTATTCTCTGCTGCTCTTGCACTGTAAAGCTAAAAATAATCTGGAAACAGATGAACTACTAGCGTCCTGGTCAGAGACGACTCCCACTCCTGCTCTCTACCTGGGAGGATGAGGATGTACAGACCTCTTCCTGTCCCATCAGCTCTTCAGATCTCGGCAAAGCACCTCAAAGGCTTCCACACCTTTATTGTTTTTAGAATGCCAGTCTGTTTGAAAAGTAGATGAGAGAGCTCAAGTGTCAAGACCACACAGGATTGCTGCTGTTCCTTCTCTGCGAGGATCCCAGAACAGCTCTTGTTGATGTCAGTTCTGAAATGGAGCAATCTGGGAGCGACAGGAGCCAAAAGCAGAATGTACCGACTTTAGGAAGAGAAACTTCATAACAAAGCGTAAAGCACAGAGACGAGAAAGCAAACCGTGCTACTCCCAGGAGTGACTATTTCAACACCAGAGCGGCACCAGTGACAGATCAGGGCTTCAAAAAGACTGATTAAAAGCAGTCAGGATATAATTAAGTTCCCGAGAGACTATATTCTCATAAAACAGCTGAAATTAAGTAAAATTTGACAGCGTGAGGGCTAAGAAGCCTTAGTTTACAAGCTTACCAGAGCGAGCTTGGCTGTCTATCCCTACAATCCTAGCTCTTTAAAGAATTTATTCTTTCAAGCTTTACTCAAGTTTTTTGTTGGTTTGGGCTTTTCCCGCCACAGCTGGTAGCCAGAGGTTGCCTATGGCACGAGCCAACACAACTCTGTATTATCAGTTACAAAATGTAGGAAGTTCTATGAAGCAGCGTACCGTGACTACGCATCCACAATGCCAAGAAAAACAAACTGGGAGATTTTAAGGCTTTCCTTATGGATGACCCTCCAGAGAAATAACACTATTTGCAAATTGCGATACAAAATAAAGCTGCCCAAAGGCCAAGCACTGATTCTGCGCCGTCAGGCCCTGTACCTACACCACTCCTCCTCTAATGCTGGGCCTTCTTCAGAGCATCCTGAATGTGCCCTGGGACATCTACCAGGAGCTTGGGGCTGTTGCTGCAGGTTCCGAGAGGTGCATTAAAATCATATGCGGGACACAAGGACAAATCCCCTCCCGGTACTCCAGGGCATAAGCTGGAACTCCATGTCAAGGTACAAAGGAAGAAACTCCTTTTCCATAGGATTTTGTGGAGACTCTCATAAGAAGGTGCTGCTGGTGTGATACTTAGATCAGGCGGTGAAGAATTTACGCTTTTGAGGCATTACAGACAACGCAGAGCTTAACGCCACCAAAACAACAACATTCTGAAGAGAGAATAAAGACTTAATAAAACTCCTGCGTGGAGAGAATATAGCTGGATGAAGCTAAAAATCGCATGACAAAAGCAGTTTCAGAACCTGTTGGTAAAAGCAGAGGCTGGGCTGCTTAATTAAAGGACTGATTAACTCACGGCACAACCAGTTGTGGTAGCTGAGTATGGGCTTTTCTCCAGCAGCACGTTAACTCTCCTCTGCTCTTACTCCAGTAAGAAACATAGAAGGAACTACACGGGTCCAATTCACAGCCCAAACTGTTAGTCAGAACGCCACTTTCACCTGAATTTGCAGCTCAGGCACTGAGCGGAAACAGAGACACAGGGACACACTGCAGCTTCCAGCAGAGGGAGGCAGCAAAAGCTGGGAGCATCCACACCTTCAACCACCCAACCCCAAGCCCCTCAGGGGAACTCTGACAGGTTGCGAAGAGGATAGGGATTCATGAGAACGCTGATACAAGTTTTAGATGATCAAACTGAACTGGAGGACACTTCCAGATGGTCTTTCTAGATCATAAAAAAGTAACATCCTGTTTAATTTCAGCACTAGTCAGGTGGAGAAGAGAACCAAATGCCGCAGTAGGCTCAAAGGAAGTGGTGCCAGCTCAGCTGAACCAGCCTGGTGCTTGACTCCGGTTCTAGCCCAAGCCAGTGGCTCACTGAAGGCACCCTCCTACCCTGGCACTGAGGGAAGTTCTGGAAGCTCTTTTGTCCCCTGAAACATCACCCCTCAAACTCTGGTCTGGTAGAAGGAACTTAACTCTGAGTCTACTGAGCCTGAAAGTGTCCAGAGAAGCACGGTCCCAAAAGTGCCTCTTCACCGTGCACACAGGATTTTGCTTTGCGTTGACTCCACAGACGCTCTCCTGCCCACTCCCTTCTTTAACCACTTTACATTTGCTACTCGGTTTGGTCTCTAGCATGGTGACGCCTCCATCCCCTCTCAAAAGGATGCTGAAACCTCTTTCTGGTTCTTTGTCTCACCACAGTTCTGAGCAGTGTCACCAGACAGCGTCTGCCTGTCGTTGAACACTCCCAAGGAATGTCGGATGCAGGAGATAACCTGTCTGATGGCATCTTCCATTTCTTGTCATCTTCTATCAGTAGAATCTACCGTTTCAAATTTCTTCCCTCATTTGCTGTTTCTCATGGTTTTGCTTGGGTTATCACAACCCGCAGTCGCCTGCTGCCTGCGTTTGAGAAAGACACAAACTCATCTGCAGAGGCTCTGCTGATCCTCCCAGGGTGTGCCAGGAAGAGGAGCAGCTGGCAGCAAACACCAAAGGGAGAAAGTATAGAGAATGGGGCAAATGCACAATGAGCCTTCGCTCACAAATACTCCCAGCCTCTAAAAATAATTTAAAAAATTGAGCCAAAAATTGCTTCCAGGCACCAAGCCCAAGTAGTCACCAAACACTATTAATTAGTCTAATCCTTGTGTAAATCCTTTCAGCTTGAGGTTTCCGCAACATCAGAGAGCATCATACCCACACAGCTGATGGATTAAGACCTACAGCTTGATAACTTCATTTCATGCCTTTAGTTTCTGTGCTGTGAGAAATGCTGAGTACTTGCTTCCTAGACAAATCTCTTTGTTTGGACTCACAACTTCCAGACCTCTGGTTCCTTCTCATCTCTTTTCCAGATTTGCTCCTGGTCAGAAATTATTCTGCTGCTCTGCTTATCTTTGTAATCTCTTCCTTACGCACTTTCCCCAGGCTCTAGATGTTTTCAAACAGCTTCAGATTGCTGCCGGCAGCATTCAGAACAGAGAAACACCACTGATTTATACAGTGAGCACTGACCACCAGCCACAAAGGAAAACAGGGACACGATGGAGAGCAGAAGCAGAAAATGCAGTTAATTCTAACAGGTCTCTATTAGCCCAAACTCTAACCAAACGAGATGTTTCCACTGCACAGTCTGAAAGGTGGGACTGCTGGATGCTCTTTAACCCACCAGCCTGTGCCAGGAGCACTCGCAGCTCACTGTGCAGCAGTTCTGGACAGACACAAGAGACCTCCACAGCAATTGCTTGAGAAAAGCTACAAGGCGTCACTCAATGAGGACACAGGGAACGTGGCAAGAAGGCAGCGAACTTAGATGCTAGGCAAGGAGCATGCCCCATCCAACCACAACTGAGTCCCACCAGGACTCACCAAGTGAAGTTCTCAAGAACAATGAAGATGTGTTTTGCGTGTTGCCACCATCACCTCCCAGACTATGCCTGTAGTGCCAGAAGACCATTTAACACCAGGTCTTGGAGGCTACAACTCTTGAATGACCCATCATCCACAGCAGCCTCCAAACGTGTACTTTCCAAGTAGCAACCAGGCAACAGACCCACACATCTGGGCCAAGACTGGTTCCCACACCCAGCGCACGGCCAGTAGCTGCAGTACTGGCAGGAAAGTGGAGACCAGGTGAGACTCCAGTGACAGTTCCGATGGCTGTCCCATACCAGAGTGCAGCCATCTGCAATCCCACACCGATGTGAAGACATCGGTGAAGAGGGAACCCCCTGTAGATACTGCTTTTGTCACAAGGGCAATTCCTGTCAGTGGCTGAGGCTCCCAGGGACCTTCTCTTTTCTCCCTCCCTACTTCTCCTTTCTGTGGGTGGGAACGGTGGGATGTCCTCAGAACAGTGCAGTAACCCCTCCCACGCCATGGAAACATCTTTTCTGAAAGGCTGCAATGACGAGCACTGCGGGGAGGGCAGGGAGTGCACAGAACAGGAACTGAGGAGACCTCCAGGGCTCTTTTCTTCTCTTTTTCCTCTTCCAGTATTACCCCTCCCAGCCTCACAAATCAGGTTGTGGTAACAGTGACCCCAACACAGTGAGAAAAGCATCAATCATGTCCGAGGCAGGGAGAAAAACACAGGATGAGCTGAATTTCTCTTCTCCCGTAGGCTAAGACACACATGGAGATTCACACAAGAGAGCCAACAGATAAAGGATGAGGACAGCTACTACAGGTTCACCCAGATACACAGGCAAAAATGTTTTTTGTATTTGTCTGAGGGCTTACAGCAAACACGCAAGTCAAGGTGGAACAGCGTCGGCCAGGGTTAGGAGCCGCAGGACAGAGGGCTGTAATTAGTAGAGGACTAAAGATGAATCTCAGCTTCTGCAAAGTTCCTTTTCTCTACCACTAAGAGCTGGCAGCCCTGTGCTCCTCAAAGAGCTACTGGAGTTATTTTGTTCCAAGGCCACGATGCAGCTGTGGTCAGTTAAACTAAGGAGACAGCCCAGAGGAGGAGAAAGTGGCTGCTTTGTTCTGTCTTCTGAAGACTGGTGATTAAAACAGCAAGGAAAAGGAACATCCTTGTTCTGATGATTAAAGCTGATGATTAAAGAGTCTGACAGAACAGTGACTATGGTCCTTGCTTGAACAACATCAGCGGAACTTCTCTCATCCACAAGACCCTCCCCTAAACCAGGGCTCTGAGACCAAGATCAGAAACACCAGCCCTTTGTTCCCATGCAGGCAGGGCTGGGGGCGAGGACAGCACTAACGGTCTGACCCCAGCCCCTTTCTCAGGCATGGTCACTGTGGGACCCTGCAGTGACGAGCCATGGACAACCAACCACCTCTCTCGTGACGCTACGCTCTTGTCACAGCACTCCTCAACCCCCGTATGCCCCAGATGATGGGCCCACCACCTGCTCTCAGGGCAAAACTCTCAGGTGTGACACAGAGCCCTCTGGGAGCAGTCACTCGTCTGCCACCCCACAACACGCATCACTCCACCTCCTGCCGCAGCAGATGATGCTCCCTGCCACCACCAGAGACAAGCCAAAAAAATCAGAATATTTAGACTGCTTAGAAAAAGCAGCCCAAACATCAAAGTCAAATTTACACACAGCTGAGGACAACCAAGGTGGTTTTTCATGTTGAACACCCTGGGAAAATAAAAGTCTATTTTAGCATGTAGAGCTAATAGAAAGATACAGCAATGTGCCCAGAACAGTGTGCCAGTGTCACCAGACCACTCCGAGCTCTGCTTCCACATGGAAGTCAGAGTTGCTTTGGGGTTTGTTTGGGTTTTGGGGAGTTTGGAGGGTTTATTTTTAATAAATATCTTATTTCATGCTATGCCTAATAATTTTATAAACACAAATTCTAACAGTGTTACAAGAAAACTGAATCGTCAGCAGAAAATCCAGTTTATTGGATTGATCCTGAAAGTGAAAGGACAGGACCCTCCCATTCCAGTAAATCCAGACTCTAACAATCATCAGATCTCCTGTTCCTCCCACAACCCTAAACCACTGACCACCACCCTGCAGCAAAACACTAAGATCACACAGGCTCCTCTCCTGGACATGTGTGAAGCTGTCCTGGAGGGATGGGGGAAGCATTTAACAAACGTGGTCCAGGCTCTAGCTGAAACATCTCACATGGTCTCTGCTGAGTCAGAGAGCTTCAGGAATCCTGACAACGTTTCTGAGAATATGTCTAACAATCAGGACTTTTTTTTTTGAAGTCTGGGGGGAAAAAAAGTGAAGAATAAGAGTTTGAGGCAAAGTAGCAAAATATTTCTATTAAAATCCTCTAAGTTTATTTTCTGATTGCTGCATAAGAGTATTTTCCCAGGACTGATTACACACATAACTGCTATTAGGAGTTTGTATATGTTCATATTAAAAATCTAACTCTCGTTAAGAGCGACTCTCATTGTGTGTGTGCTGCCAACAGAATTACATCCCGCCTCCTACATTTACCTGCAAACTCCTTCCAGCAACCCACAGCTCAGCAGAGCTCTGAGCCAGATGCGGTTATTCTGTTTAGAGCAGGATTTCACACAGGACTAACCATGTAGCCATGCTTTATGTTTAGAAATATCTAGTTATTTTAAAAACATGGAATTTTTATCCTTAAGTGGTACAAAGAGACTTGAAAGGTGCTTCTGTCCTGGGTGTACACTGATTGCAGGTCAGCCAACCACTCCTCAAACAAGCCACTATCGTCTCTGGGCTGCTTAAACTAAATTAATCCAAACCCTCCTCCCACCACTCCCAGCATCCTCAAACCAGACCCTTAAAGGGAAGAAGAAAAGGCAAAAAGCCGACACAGCGGCACAGCTATCCATTGCATCACAGAAGTTACAGCAAAGGCTGCTATTTCCAGCCTTTCCACAGAAGTTTCACTTCATCTCAGGGGTGGGACACCTCACCTTGCAGACTGGGTCTGACGGTTGGAGGAGAGGGGGTTTGGGCTGCTTCCCAAAAGGGAAGGAGGGTCCTGGGGGAGAGCGGATTCCAC
>NW_010403145.1:63579-66057 GCF_000710305.1 Buceros rhinoceros silvestris | reverse complement strand
CATCAACCCAAACGGGTTCTGTGATCTGCGTGTATCTCTGACAAGGCTTTTGAAGAGCCATGTCTGTATCTTGGCACACAACAGCTCTGCTGCACTATTGCAGCGGTTTGTGCAGCGTGCGGATGCTTTAGCTGTAACAAAGGCTCATCCTTACGCAAGGGCTCTGCTTGCATGTGACCAAATCTCACTAAAATCTAAAGCCTTCAGACTGGACAGTCCCCAACAGTAATGACCTGAGTCGGATGTGCTCTGTGTGTGGCTTTGATTTGTACGGCATTTACGCACTCAAGGTGATCTTTCACAGCCTGCTTCAAGGTAGATGATGACAATTTTCTCATGCAGCCAGCTGGGATGAACTCATCCCAAGGAACCTGAGCGTCCTGTGCAAGGCCTTGCAGTAAAACTTAACAGCAAGGTCGTGGTAGTTATGGGGCTGCTGGTTTCTACTGTCAGATTCTAAACAGGACCATCATGGCATCCTGGCCTGTGATTTTCCTCCGACCTGAGTAAAGAGGGATGCTGTGCTGAAAATGCTGGACAGGTGAGACCTTCGGAGAACAGGAGCAAATTTCAGCATCTGCTGAAACTTGGAGTTTGGGTTTGATTAAGACTCACTGAGTTTCCCAGACAGATGCAGTTTTCGTCCAGGTCTCTAGACCATTGCCTGGCTCCCTCCATCCTGAAATGCAGCTCGGGCTGGTACAGCCTCAGATAAAGCCCAGACGAGTGTTTAATGATTTTATTCATGTCTGCTTTCTTTATTCAATTAGTTTCGCTGTGTAGTGCAATAATAGGGTTCATGATGAACACCATCTCGGTGATTTCCCCAAATGCTCTGAGAGCAAGCTGTAAAGAACGGAGATTTAGCCGTATGGATCACTGTGTGTGACAGCACCAACCTGGAGAGAGGGGGATTACTTCAGGAACCTGTTAGGCAGGAAATTGAAATCTGAGAAATTGGGCACTTAAGAAAGAACACCAGGGAAGGCAGCTGAAACAAAACCAAGCAGCTGGAAGGTGTCTGCGCCAGAAGGATTTGGGGGCTGACGGAAGAAGGTAAGCTCTGGGCGCCGGGTCTGCGTGGAAGCATGCTGGACTTGGACAGGGAGTTTGCTCTGGAGCGCCATGGCTCCAGCCTCCGCTCATTCCCAAACCTCTGATGCAACAGCTTCATTTTCTGCTCTCTGCACGCGTGGAAAATTAATCCCTGTGCAAATGCCACTGTAGCATTGTGCAAACAGAAATAGCAGCACTGTTATTCCGTACGCCCCCTTCACTCCACTGCCGTGGAGAAGCCATAGCAAACTCCCGCTCCCTCCCCACACAGAGCCCCTCCAGGGCTCCGGGAGCTTCATTTTCATGGAGATGGTTTTTCTTTCAACACCCGCTTCAATTTCTGTGACATGTGAACATCACCAGGATCACACCGAAATGTGTAGGGGCAGCTTACAGCTCTGGCAGTAAGTGACAGGTACGGCTGTGTTCTAATTCATCTGAAACAAAGATCTCCTCGAAACACTGGACCCGGTGCATCCTCCCTGCGAGGGACATTTAAAACCAGAAATGGGAAAAGAATTTTTCACGTTTCTCTTGAAAGATGAGACACGACAGCTGCACGTTCCAAACACAAAACCGCAATAAAACTTCTAAAACATTAATCACAGTGATCTGTACAGCTCGGTATTCTGTGAACATTCCATCCGAGGACCTCGCTCACTGACAAACATAGCTCTTGACATTTTAGTGCTGCCCGCAGAGACGTTCATTAGAGCTGGCCCAGCACAGCAGCCAGCGCAGTTATTCCTCCCTCTGCCAACGCCCTGCAAACAACCGCTGCAGTTACTACCCATTTTGGTCTCTTTTTTCCCCCTAGCTTCAATTATTCTGCAACTGCTTCACATAGTCTGGGGTGGGAATGCTTCAAGAATTCACCTGGAAGCTGCTTTTGTGGTGAGCAGAACTGTTGTGGCGACTTTGCTGACTGACAGGACCATCCTCCTGTGCTGGAGCTTCCAGTGGCCTTCCCTGAGTGTCCATAGGAGTGCACCTTCCCTGAGTAGGGGAATCTTCACCTACACAAGTGTTTGCAATGAGTGAATAAACTCGCGGTGTGGAAACTGATGGCTTCTTTTGGATGTGTTTTCACAAAGTGGATGGTTCTGGAATATAAATAATCTGCAAGGTGTTTCCTTCTTCTAAAGCAAATCATTTATCTCCATCATTATGGAAATTTGATGCTCTTCCTTTATAAAGCTGTTCCATTAAAATGCATTTTCTGCGCAGAAATGAACAGAAGAGTTCTTGGGCTTGGGAGTCTGTCCTGTTCCTGGTTCTACTTGGTCTGGATGGAAGAGAAGAGGGACCTCTGGGGACCTGCTCTAGCAGGGGTTGGGCTGGGGGAGCCCCAGAGGTCCCTGCCAGCCCCTCCAGTCTGGGGCTCTGGGATCCTGTGGGTGTGAACACTCACACAGGGGCTGC
>NW_010403145.1:61990-63366 GCF_000710305.1 Buceros rhinoceros silvestris | reverse complement strand
CCCCAGTGGGACCAGCCGCAGCCCCTTCCGTCAGAGCAGCAACTAAAAGCACCGGCTGAACCACAGAACCAACAGAAAGGTAAAAACCAAACACGGTTAACGTTTCCCTAGAGGAAGGGGTCGGACAACACTCAGAGAGCTCCGCTGATGGAAGCAGACCACACACGGCCCTTGCCAAGCTCCTGCCCTTGTCCAGGCTGCCAAGGGAGGAAGGAGTGTCCTGGCAGACCTCTGACCCGGGACCCTGCAGCGGGTGGGAGAGACGCCCAAAACACTTCTCTTGGCTGCACAGCCACCGTGTTTGAAGAAAACCAAACCGCGCTCAGCTGATAAAAGCAGCGGGCAAGGAGGGACCCGGCTGGGTGCTGCGTTTCCAGCTCCTCCAGTTGCTTGGCAACCTGATGTGGAGCATCAGGGACCGGGCTGGGGCCTTTTTGCAAATATTTGGTTGAGTATCACAGGGCACCTTGTGAAAGCCGTTCAAAGTCTTCTGAAACACACCCTTTGTTTTATGTGCAGATCAGTGGAAACGAACAGGCGAGCTGGTGCTGTGTCGGGAGCGATCACAGCGGCGCGTGCATGTTTACGATGGGATGCGGCACGCTGGAGGTTTTGTAGATGTGTGTTGTATTTACGTATCTTCCTGCCCAAAATCCTTAACAGGGAAATGGAACAACTTAAACACGCAACAGCTGCTGAGGTCGAGCAATGCGCTTTAAATTTATCTCTATGTGTATATACACATACAGGTGTACCAACTGAATTTTAAAAATCCATAAAAGGAGAAGATACACGTGCAGAAACAGCACGAATCCCATGACTGCCTGTGACAATCTGTGTAAAGTAGTTTGGCTGGACAGAAAACACATGGAAACGGCTGCACCAAGGGCTGGCAGGCGGCAGGTGGGCCGGGCTGTACTCAGCAGGTCGCTGAGGAGGTTCAGTTTTGCCGGGGCAGAGCGGGGTTCCTCTGCATGAACCAGCCTGCCGCAGCTCCCACGCACAGGCTCTGACGGGAGCACTCTGTGCTCACGGTCAGGGCCAGTTTTGTCACAGGTCAATGTCGTGTCTGTGCACACACACACACACAGCCCTGTTTACTCAGCTCACCCGTCCTGCTAACCAGATCCTGGGGGTTTTACCCTGTTCCTGTGACTCTGGGAGGACGGATTTGATTGAGCACAGGGTCCACGTACATATCCATGTAGATCCTGGTCCTCAGCTGTCTTGTTCATGGACAGCTTGGGATACGAACGAAGCAGCTTGATCGCGTCCTCGTTCCTTTCTGGAGAAATTGTGCCTAGAGCAGGAGCAGCAGCACCGCCCCCAGGAGCCTCCTCCCTCCTCTGCAAGCCCGTGAGCGGTGGCCAGACCAG
>NW_010403145.1:57254-61912 GCF_000710305.1 Buceros rhinoceros silvestris | reverse complement strand
ACGCGCCCCCCCCCCCGGGCCCCTCCCCCCCCCTCTGCAAGCCCGTGAGCGGTGGCCAGCCCAGCTGCCACAGGTCACGTCCTTCCTGGGCAGTCTGGTCGCCAGGGCTGCTGCCCGCTGGTGTGAGGAGGGCGAGTCTCCGCAGTGGGTCTGGCTGTGCCCGCAGAAGACCACAAGTGAAGGGTGAACTCCTGAGAGCCGGCTCATCTCCTGCTCTGATTCAGTGGGACTCCCTTGGCGTAACAGCAAGTTACCTCCAAGTCGTGACAAAGTGCTCTGATACGACACAACTTCCACTGCCTGAGTAAAACCCCCAGATGCTCCAACGCCATCCCCTGTGTTAGGACACATTCTAATGTCGGGAGTTGAGACCACCTCTGGCCTTTCCAAGCTGAGGACCCCCAGCACTCCTCAGGGATCCTGAGAGCGTGCTTGAGATTCAGCTGCTTAAATTCCTTCTGCTCTACAGAATGGGCCACAAGCTGCCACATCACCTGCTTCCCAGCCACTTGAGGTACCCTACAGACGAAAGCAAATGTTCCTGTTGAAGGCAACAGTAGATATTTGAGCAAGGTGACTGGGTACCTTTATTATTTTTTCAGTTGAGAGCACAGGCTGATTTGCTCTGTGTCATTGTTGCATGACATTCCATTTGGCACAGGGGTTATTTTTAGCCAGAGACTATCAAAAGTATTTTTCAGGAGGACCGTCACTGCTCCTGAACAAGGAATCATATTACTGCAAGAACTGCTGAAACAAAGAAGATACGTTGGACAAATGGGGAATTACAAATCTAGACCAACCCAAACTTGCACTGGTAATTACTGTTGCTTTTTTAAATGCCATCTACCATACATCCAGCTATCAGGCACAAGTGGTAGGGAGGGAATAACATGTTGCTAATTTGCTCTTGAGGTCGAGGGTAAGATATTGTATTGTTCTTGGTTTACAAGAAGGGCTTAACCCAAATTGCTTAGATGGTCTGTAAAAAAAGCTGATAAACTGGATTTCTTTGTGCAGCCGTGTAAGTTCCTATTAACTTGGATTGTTGTGTTTATTTAACTGGTACATCATTAGAAAAACCTTCAAACTTACAACCTTTTTATGCTGTGTTTCTATGCTAAGATTTAGCAACCTAAGGCTTAAGTTTTCTCTTGTTCAAGTTAAAAATACTTCTGAGAAGGATTCCTACGTGCTGGCCACCTATAAAATCAGTATCTGTGTGTCTGTATTGGTTGCAGTGAGAACGATTTCATAATTGTAATATTTTTAACTTTCACACTTTAATAGCAGAGTATGTGAAGCAATGTGCTGAAATGGATGTTCAAATCAGGTGCTTTCGTTCCTGGGACATTATGGCTTGAGTTCTGGTTTTTATATCTTTTGAAGCGGTTTATGAATCAGAGTTTTTTTGTTGTTAGATGAATGGAAGAAGAAAGTCAGTGAATCATATGCGATAATCATAGAACGATTAGAAGATGACCTGCAGATGAAAGAAAAGGAGCTGGCGGAACTGAAGCATGTTTTCAGGTAAAATGTACTGGAAACCTGGTTATGAACTTCTTTCAATGAGTATTTGCTATTAAACGGTATTTTCAGTTTCAGATCCTTTCTAAGGGGAGGAGTTTCTCACATAAGGAATGCATGTCCTTTAATGCCTGGTTTGGGGAATATGCCATTAGAGTTGTGGGCCGGAGTCCCACAGCACAGCACCGAAACAGGCAGCTGTTAATCACTAATGGCAGTATTTTACAACAATCACCTATGTGCTTTCATAAATTAATTAGCTTTAATGGGATGTCTAATTTTGCTGCATACTTTTCAGTTTTGCTAATGTATGTCCTCAGACAGGAGCACTGCCAAAACAAAAAATATTGAACAAACACAAAAGCAGATAATCTTCTGAAAACGGATTTCAAATCACTTTCTCAGGACAGCACATGCTAACAACCAAGCTCTCCCAACCAAGTAACACACTTACATGTTCGTTTTCTGAAGAGCTCAGGTACAGAAAACACCTGTCATTGACTGTGAGTTAAGAAAATGAGCAGGTAAATAATTTTGCATAAATGTCACTGTTTGAGCCTGTTAACTGAAAGATAACATTGGGATCCCACCACAACATGCTGACAACTTTGGTCATGATCCAGCCGATCACGGCTTTGGTACTTGCCTCGTTTTAAACCTGTTTAGTAGTAAAACTAATTGTCTTAACAATTGGAGCCAGCGTACTTTTTCTTTTCGATAAGCAAGGCAGCAGAGGGTATGGGGAAGCTGCTGGATTCCTGCAGTAGGCAGAAGAGTGAAGAAGGAACTGACTTGCAGGCTGGCAGAGCTGTGGCAGTTCAGCTATCGGTGTGTCTCACTGCCAGCCCCACACCAGCCCCGTAAGAGGACAGCCAAACTCCCTGCTCTGCTCCTCAGAGGGAGTGGGAATTAATGATACTGGGTGCGTTGCATCAGAAAGCAGGGGGAGGTCAGTCAGGCTTGAGGAATCAGCCAAGGGTTTCAAATCCAAAAGCTGCCTTCACCCTCTGGGTAACAAAATCCATCACGGTTTGCATGGGCGTAAACTCCTAATCTGGCCTGTGAAAAAAACCAGCCTTGACTATATGCAAACCTTTCCTACCTGCAAACCTTTCCTACAGCAGCAGCGGGTATTTTCAGAAGGGTTCTCATCTCCGAAGCAGCACAGGAATTAATAGAGGTTTTCCCATTATTAAAACAAACCGTTTACTAAAAACCATCAAGACTGAGAAAACAGAAGGCCATTGGAAGCTAAAGCAGAGAAGGTCATTTGCCTGATGGGAAAGGAAATCAGTAGCTGCAAAGTCCCTGCTCTGAAAGATTTGGAACCGGAAAGGATAAAAGGGACAAAGCCAAGCCGAGGGAAGATGGTCAGCACTCCCATTTCCACATAGGGAACGCGTGCACGGGACAAGGGGCAACTGCCTAGGGCCGCAGGCAAAAGCCAACTGCTGCTGTAGGGCAAAGGAACCATGTGAGTACCACAGAACCTGTCACTTCTTGGAGGAAAGTTGTCCCTACCCTAGTCCTCTGACTCAGAGCTGATAGTGCAATGGTGTCCTAAAAAGACCACCCTAAAAATAAAAAGTCAGGATTTAATTTCCCTAAAACCTGCAATTACACCTTCAGAAAGGGATTCAAAGGACACCTGGATAAAACTGGGCTCTGGGTGCAGTCATTTGGGCTAGTGGCTATTTTCAATATAGGCTTTTAATGGCAGCTTCTAATGTATAAAACTTTTCTTGTAATATTTCCCCACAAAAAAAAAAAGAAATTTTGCCAGTTTATAAGAGCTCAAATCATATCATGAGTGAATACCATTAAGAAACCAAACTGAAACTCTTTATTTTTATTTTTCAAAGTGGCAGAAGAGGAAAATCAAGTATATAGCTAAAGCGGTAAGACCTGGATAATAACCACACATTAAGTGCTCGGAGAGTGAAGCTTTAATGTAGCTCCAAAGAGGGGAATTGAAGCAGCAGACATGGCTTTACAGCACAATGATATTCTGTGATTCTGCAACTTGACCCTGGAATGCATTCTTCCCTCAATTGTCCCTGAAGGAAAACCTGAAGAACTTTCATCCCTGTCCTTAATCACAGAATGTCAGAGAAGAACTGCACAGGGATAAAATACTCTTGAAGAATGAGAGTTTATTTTTACTGAGCAAAACATTTTCCACATTAGTGCGGTGGAAGTGGTAGACGAAGGGCCATCACCACACAGTGGGAAGTGTGACTGTGACACGTGAAAAAAACGGTCCACACAGATGTTGTTTACATTTAGGACATAAAAAAAATGAGCTTCCTTAGCATGTGGTTCCCATCATCTAAGGAACACGTTTGAAAATCCCTCCCCATCGAGGAGTTAATCTCGCTGAGGCATAGGGTATTGGAAAAATGTCCAATGTTGTCTCTGATTTCACTGAATTTAGAACATATACACGGCAGCTGAAGAGCAGGGTTCTTCAGAAAAAATAAGTCTGGACTACTCACTTGAGATCAGAAAAGCATTTCTGTGCTTACCAAGCATAAACTGAGTATAAACTTAGCTCTGTCTCTCAAAAACCCACAGTCACATTTCTCTTGTAAATTTTTTTCCCAGTGAAAGAAACGGTGCTGAAGGATGAAAACAGTAATCATCTGTAAAATCTCTTTTTTCAGCTCTGATGAAGCCTTCTGCAAAGTCAATTTAAATTACCGCACAGAAAACGGGCTCTCCCTCCTTCATTTGTGCTGCATATGTGGGGGTATGTGTTTGAAATACGGTGTTCTTTAAACGCGCGTTTACGCAGCTGCTGACGCCTTCTCTCTGGTCGCTGCAGGAAGAGCCTGCTGTCACTGCGTTTCTCCCCGTGTTGGAATAAGCATCTGTAAGCTTTCTGGTAAACTCCACTGGCCAAGGGGGCTGAATCGAGTTCCACAGAACCCCACTATAGCCGCTTCTTCAGGCCAAGAACAGTTTTGGCTGACGATGTCACATGTTCTACAATGGGTGTTCAACTAATTCAAAATAGGGCTGCGGAGAGACCTGAGTGCAGCCTGTCAGTGCTGCAAGGGGCTGTGCGAAAGCTGGGGAGGGGCTGTTCCGCAGGGGCTGTGGGGACAGGACAAGGGCTGATGGTTCCACTG